>NC_056559.1:32741996-32776730 GCF_013358625.1 Macadamia integrifolia | reverse complement strand
TATGCTCTATGGTCATTCTAGTATGATGCAATGCACATGCATGTGGTGAGTGCATATATATATATATATATATGTGAAAATTACAAATTACATTAAAAGTGACCAATCTATCCTAGTGGTCTTCTTCTTCACTTGAACTTTCCACTCTTTGGCACTTCATCTTCTTTTCTTCTTGTTTGCTATTCCATGTCTTTAAGCTTCATGTCTTGATTCGACCTTCTAAGTGTTTCTTCAAGCTAATTACACTCTCTTCAAGCTAATCACATTTTATCAAACCAAGTTAAAGATGTATGTTTGTTTGTTAACACCAAAACATAGCAAGGAGTGTGGACATGTTTCCTAACAGTTGCCATGAGTAGGTGAGAATCCCCCGCCTCCATCTCCTTTTAATGGAGTCTCTTTATTTCAACCAGAAATCAGGAGAGGTAGGAGAGTAAAGGTAACCTTTCGAACCAAATGAAGAAGGGATAAAGATTGAATCAGCAACCATCGAAAACAGTAATGTGGTGTGAACTCGTTTCTTTAGAAGTATGAGCTACAACTAATTTGGGGAAAAGGAACGGTGTACCAAAAGCCTGGGCTTGTGATGAATCCTCTTATCTAATATCTGGGAGTGCATGTTATCCCTTTGCAAAGCCCATGCCTATAGTAATAATTTCGATTTGGTTAAGATCTGCTTCTGCCTTGTAGAATTTGGGATCCTCCAGTTCCTTAGTGTGGCTGCATTCACAGGCGTACCAATGTATGATGCATTGTTACCTTTTGATACACGAAGAGTAGAGTGCATGATAAGTTTGCTAAATTGTAATACTTGAATTGTAGAGGATTTCTTTGAGTCAACTATTTCATCTTGTAAAATGGCAAAAGAGAGAATGTTAGCTGTCAATCATCCATTGTGGTTGATGAGGACTAGTTGGGTCAAGCTTCTTTCCCTTTATTCTATTTTTCTACTTTGGGTTGGTGACTTCAGAGGTGTTATTAGCAGCGAGGTCTTTTATCCACCTTGGTGAGACCCTCATTTGTGCCGTAGTCTTGGTTTTGGATGTCCATGGTCGGGAGAGGCTGGTCCAAACTTCACCCTTGGGGGAAATAGCAATCCAGCTGCTGGAGATCAAGAGGTAGCTGCTAGCCTGCTACTGCATGTCTGGGGTTATAAAAGACATCAAGTAGAGATAAAAAACTGAAGTGTAATTTCTGAGTTTCTTTTTCTGTAATGTGAGAGATGTCATGCATCTTTTAGCTTTTCCACCTTTCTTTCTATTTTTGGTGCAATTTTATCTGCATTTGTGTGTTTCGTTTGGATCCCCTGCACTATTCAGGTATTTACATAGTGGTGGTCCCATGTCAAAAAAATCCACTGTTAAATAGGACAGATTGAAATACCACATGCATTGAAGGAGATTTTTTGGCATTCCTTTATGGATTATTGCTCGCTTTTTGGAGGTTGGTGCCTTGGTGGTGGTGGGTGGAGGTGGATTGCTCTTGAGGTTTTATAGGCAGGTGCTTGCCTCTTGGTAGGTGCTGTATTTGCAGCGGAGTGTTTGTCCCCAGGGAAAGGATGGAGGGGAGAACAGGTATCGTCGGTGAGTTTAGGTGATTATTTTAGGGCTTTAGGTGATGTTTGTTGCCTCTTTTTTATCTCTAGTTTGTTCTTTTTCTTTGCCCCCCCCCCCCCCCCCCAGTTGGTGCTTTTGTTTGAATCCTTTGTTATGGTTGTATGGTATACTCTACTCTGTTTGATTGATATGTTTTTCTTCTGTTGATATCAAAAGAATTGTAGGAAACTTGGGTTCTGTATGTATATGGTGCCTCTAAACTCTAATTCTAGATTTTGGATGGTTGGTATGTCCAGAACACTAAATATCCTTGTGTTTTGGTCCACAAGTTGGTGTAGACTTCTTCATATTATCAAATTACTCCCCCCCACCCCCTCATTGCTTGTGATTGGAGTCTAGGTCTTTCCTTTATTATCCTTGAATGTGAAACTTGTTGACTTATTGTGTTTTTTCCCTCCATAATTCCTGATTGTTATCAATGTATTTCCAGGAATTAGTAGCAGCTCGAACTTGTCTATTCCTAGTTATTCTGTATCTTCAGTTGAGGATGTCAGTGTAGCAGTATCATCAGCAGCTGTAGATTTGCAGCAATTGAGTTTACGAAAGGATGAACTAGGTGTGCTGCCTACGGAGGAAAACCCTGCTGTCATAATCCCAAATCATTTGCAAGTCCCTAGTGCAGACTGCTCACATTTGAGCTTTGGTAGCTTTGGCTCTGGTATCAGTGGTTCATTTTCTGGGTCATTTGCGTCAAAAACCTCTAAAAGTAACTTGGAGGAAACCCCAGTGGCTTTAGATGGTTCATCAGTTCGTCACTCAGAGGCCAGGTATACCTTTATTTATATTATTTGATAAATTTTGTGATGTATGGATTCTTTATAATGTTTAATGAATATGTTCACCACTACAACAGAAATCCTGAGTACTACGGAGATGAACATCAGATCAGAACCACCTCAGATGGGAATGTTGATCCTAGAGCTGGTGCCAATACTGGGTTCGAGTCACCTTCATCTCCACAACCTGAGGTGATGAAACAAGATACTGCTGAAGCTACACATGGACACCAGTATCCCTTTCCATCTTCTGTGCCTGGTTACACATTTGAAAACACCACACAGTCAAATACTGCATTTTCTTACGCACAAACAAATTCGCAGATGCAGAATCTCACTCCTTATTCGAATGTTATGGTAATGATTCATTGCTGCATTATGGTTCTTATTACTTGCTGACTGAGTTTCTAGGGGATTTTTTTTTCTTGTTGGTGTATCTGTTTGTTGGATATTTTCTTGTGCATAAATATGTCTCATTTTAATGTTACTTTTCAATAAGAAAAATAGGCTATTTGAAGATGTTAACAGCTAATATGATGTTAGGTAGAGTTGAATGTTGAAAAAGGATTCACATAGTTGTTGAGTTGGTAAGTAAACCTGAATCTTTTCTTGGTATGAAAGGCTACCACCCTCAGTAGGAACATACATCTGTGATTACTTAATTTAATGCAAGTTTAACAAGATGGACAAGCAAACTGAAGTAAGTTATCTGGTTAGATCTAGAGTGAATGGACAAATTTTATGGTTGGGTTATTATCATATCAAGTAACCCGGTCTTCGGTTAACACCGGATGTTGATCAGGAATGAGGTCGTCGATCTCCAGCTCAGCCTCAGGTTCAGCCACCTCATCCAACATGGAGGGCTCTTTCAATTGTCATCTATTACCTATTGTCCAGGTCAATGTAATCAATGGTTTTTGTATTCTACCAACTAACCTTTTTCCCTCCCTCACCAAATCTTTTAGTTTCCCCTTCCTAGGGAAAAAGCATGTATTGTATGATTGTAAGAAAATGTAAAATGATTCACATGTGAACTGTTCTAAAAGAAAAAAAAGAAACTGGAAGTAGAGACTTGTTCTTAGTTGGCTAGTAACTTAGTGGTCTTGAATTATCTGCCACAAGTGGCCTTCTTTTTGAGAAGCCTCCAAACCCTGAAGCTCAGTAGGTGCCATTACCCACCTAGTAAATAAGACCCTACAAACAGAACATTTCAGGACATCTGTGTCAGGAAAAAAAATGGTAGGACAACTCTTGGATTTATCATCTGTGTATGCTTGTACTTAGCTTCCATATGACATATGAGACACTATAGGTGATCTGCTTCTGTATCAATGCCCTATGATCAAATCCATGTTAGGCCTGCCTGAATCATCCATAAAATTATGAAGTGAGAATCTAGTTGAGACCAAACAAGCCCACAAAGAATTTCATACCATCGAGGTAAACTCAGAAATCTAACACAGACGATCAAACACTTCCATGCAATTCAGCACAAATATCATTAGCTTGTAATTTAAACCTCCTGAATTAATGGCTACGTAATTCTAGAAATGTTAAAATTTTCCACCTGTTCAGAGAATTATGTAGCCAAGTATGAGAACACCCCCCCACTGTGAACCATGTAAACCAAACCAACAAAGTGTTCAGTCACTGTGCCTAAATTTAATATTATGAAGTAATTATGTTTGAGAAACCTTAATTATAAGCAGGGAACAAAAGTCTGAAGGAATCACTGTGTGTTAGAATTACTTGAGTGCGTCTATGTCATATGACAAGTGTTTTAATTTTTATTCATTGAGGTGCTTTGCAGCTGCTATTATGATTTCTTTATTTGCTTCAAGTAATATGGTGATAGTGGTTGATTGTCCAATCTGTCTTGCTAGAAATTCTCAAATTTCATTTATCTTTGATAGATCAACCATATGGAGAGTATTTGTAAAGGTGGCACGATGTTCTGCTTTTGGTATTTAGCAAAATGTTTTTTTCCCTGTATTTTTTTGCTGCTTTTGTACCTGCTACACTTGTATGTCTTTCTTTCTGTAATAAAGCATTAAAGCCTTTATGCTTTGCCTATCAAAAGAAATATGGAGATATAAAGCTTAAGATATTGTTTAATCTGTTATGAGATTTTCCGAAGGTTTTGCAGCTGTGATATGACACTGTCACTGCGTTTACTGAGTAGTGATTTTCTATTGGAGAATTCAATAGAATTCAGTCTATCATTTAGTTGGGCAATATGTAAGAGTAAAATGCATTGGGGTCAAATTCAGAAACAAAAGAAAATTAAGCGTTTGTTTGATGGTCAGAGTTGGGATTTGACTGAATGTTTTATACAATGGGGTACATAGTTAGGGGGAATACGATAAAGATCGAGGTATTGAGAAGTGATATAAATTATAAAATGCTTTGGGTTGACAGACACTTTCAGACAGTTGAATGGAGAAACAGGATCCGTATAATTGCACATTTAGTTGAGAAAATCCGTGTCAAAAAAAACAATTAGCGGGAAAATTGCATAGTAATACCGAAACTAGAAGAAGAATTAAGGTTCAGGATCGAGGGAAAGAGGATGGCTTAGTGATCAGTGTCAGAATTGCAGATGGATAATCACATAGTAATACCAAAAGTCCGAAATTAGAAGAAGGCTAAGGAGAATGTGTAAGGAGAACAATTAGAAAGAAGAAGAATAACCAATAACTGAAGACAAGTAGAATACCTTGGGTTGCCTTGTGTTCACTAACTTTTACATGCTAGAGAAATTGAACAAAAAATGCTGAGATATTCCTATTTTGGTTCCTATCAAAAAAGATATTTTGTTGATATCAATGGAAATCTATTGAGATTTGATTCCATTCTGCCGCAGTAGAGTCTTTGCCTGCATGGTTGTTCTTTTTCTCCTGCTGGGGAACTGTAGTAATTTATATGCTTGAAGACATTTTTCACTTTGTGTATTGTTGTTGCAGCAAACATATACAAACTCGTTACCAAGTAATTTATTGGCGCCGTCTATTCAACCTGTAAGAGAGTCTGACATTCCCTACTCACCTTTTCTTGCGACTCAGTCCATGCCCACAAAGTACAGCACAGCTGTATCTTCTATCAGTGGCTCATCTGCTTCCATGCCAGAGGTATTTCACTCACTGTGTTATATAATATCTTCAGAATTTTGTCACTCTGCTTCTTAGTTAATTCCAGTTCAGTTGGTTCAAATAATTGGTACGTGCTAGCGAATGAGTTAAGCACTGAAAGAAAGATGAAATAAAAATTATCTATCATGTAGCGTGGAGTGGAATCACCTCCCACTCTCCTTTTACTTAACGCAGTGTTGGGCTTCTCAGCCTGCCTACCATAATTGTTATGGTGCCT
This sequence comes from Macadamia integrifolia, assembly GCF_013358625.1. Classification (NCBI taxonomy): domain Eukaryota; kingdom Viridiplantae; phylum Streptophyta; class Magnoliopsida; order Proteales; family Proteaceae; genus Macadamia; species Macadamia integrifolia. The sequence continues at coordinate 32,770,972 of NC_056559.1, read as the reverse complement.
AGGCAACCCAAGGCATAGGAGAGGGCCTGGACACAAGGCAACACCAACAAGGTGCATAGGGCCCTGCTAAGGTGACTAAAGGCGCCTGGACTCCTTGGCAACACCTCGACAACTATTCTACCTACTGAGAACTATCTGTGGAGTTTGAAATTCCGTTGAGGGATTCACATTGAGCAGGTAATCTGATTATTTTCTTGAACATGTGCAGCAGGCCATAAGGCCAGGTATTTTTTCTACACCTCAGCCAACTGCTCCGACCTTGCCCGGTACCAGCATAGCCACAGGACCTGCGCTTCCTCAACACCTAGCGATGCACCCATACTCTCAGCCTACTCTTCCTTTGGGTCATTTTGCGAACATGATTGGGTACCCTTTTCTCCCCCAGAGCTACACATATATGCCATCTGCTTTCCAGCAGGCATATGCAGGGAACAATGCCTACCATCAATCTCCAGCTTCAGTACACAGTGCTGGCATAAAGTACATGCTCCCACAATATAAAAATAGTATTTCAGCAAGCAATTTGCCACAGTCTGGTGCTATTGCTTCTGGTTACGGAGGCTTTGGGAGCTCAACTAACATTCCTGGAAGCTTTCCACTGAATCAGTCCTCTACCCCACCAAGCACGACCATTGGTTATGATGATGTCTTGAGCTCTCAATACAAGGACAGCAATCAGTATGTCCCTCTTCAACAGGTACTGGCACACTTTAGTCCACTTTTTAAAATTTAATTACTACCACTTAAGTTATGTTTTAACATTGTGTTTGTTTCTCGATTTCTATAGAATGAGAGCTCTGCCGTTTGGGTCCATGGGCCTGCTGGTTCAAGAACAGTCTCTGCTGTTCCAGCAAACACATACTACAGCTTCCAGGGGCAAAGTCAGCAGCACGGTGGATACCGACAGGGTCAGCAACCTTCACAGCATTATGGAACATACCCAAATTTCTATCATTCACAGCAAGGGGTTTCACAGGAACATCAACAGAATAGCGCAAATGATGGGACCTTGGGTGGTTCTCAAGGAGCACCATCTAAGCAATCTCACCAGATCTGGCAACACAGCTACTGATCAGTTCTGGTTTTTCAGTAGCGAGTTCGAAAGTGGTCAATCAAGTTGCTACCACGGTTCAATCTAATATATTTATGTTGCTTAGAGTGTACGGGTTTCATCAACTGTACATACTTAGAGCACTTGATTGGCTACTGCCTTGTGCCTAGAAGTTGTATTCTACCTTCCTTTTGTCAGGGTATATTTTCTTGAGGTTGGAGCATGCTTGCTAATTTGGGTTAGTGTTTTATCTTCTATCCTGTTTCCCTTGTTTTTTCATAGTGAGGAAAGGCTTTTTGTTCGGACAGAGTGCTTTGTAACAGTGATATTATTAAGGTTACCTAACCATAGATTTTTTTCCCCCTCTCAAGTCTCAGCTTGAAATTATTCAGAAGTTTCTGTTTTTCTGTGAAGAATACTCTTATTCCCTTCTGTAGCTTAAAAAGAGAAGGGAAAAGAAATTGGATAGCTCATGAATTTTGACCACCCTTAATATCTCAATGGAAACAATGTTGGATGAAATTAAGATGCTCATTTAAAGTATTGGGAATGTGAAGGATAACGGTTGTGTGTAAGATTTTAGATCGTGTTGCCTGTGCGTTTAATGTGAAATAACAACAGAAAGGTCCAGACTCCGGACTCGGCACAGGTGCTTGATTTTTTTCTTGTATGGTTTCAGAGATTTTACTGAGTGCAACTATCAAGATATGTGATTGGATTTCTGACAAAGAAATTCAGTGAATTAGATATCTGTTGGGAAAGACAAATGACATGATAGAGAAATCTGTTGAGAGTTAGGAAATGGGAATACTTTACTACTTATGGTAGTATGGTTGGTTTAACTTAACAACTACCTAATCCCTAATCATTCTTTCGGGTTTTCCTCGTACTTTTATAGTTGCAGAGCCCTACTTAAACTCTCATTCCAAGCACATTTTTGTAGCTGTGTTGATTGAAAGCGAAAAAATCGGGTTCTAAACACTGCATGAATGGCTGGTGGAGATCTAGCTGCCTCTTCTGTAGGATCGAAGAATGCCACTGATCTAATCCCAAGAGGGGATATGACTAATCACTCCAGGGCATTCCTAGATGCTGAAGGATTAGTGGTTCCTAAGTTGACAAAGGCAGTGCCTGCCGCAGCTATGTCAGCAGAGGGCGTGTCCATGAAGAGGCCTCGTGGTCGGCCAGCTGGGTCAAAAAACAAGCCAAAGCCACCGATTATCATTACCCGTGATAGTGCTAATGCCCTTCGGGCTCATGCTATGGAGGTTGGAAATGGATGTGATATTTGTGAGAGTTTAGCAAACTTTGCGAGGAGGAGGCAGCGCGGAATCTACATACTAAGTGGAACAGGTTGTGTGATGAATGTCACTTTGAGGCAACCTGCCACTTCTGGTGCCATTGTGACACTCCATGGAAGATTTGAAATCCTTTCATTGCTAGGTTCAATTTTACCTCCTCCAGCACCACCTGGTGTCACAGGCCTCACAATCTATTTAGCAGGGCCTCAAGGTCAAGTGGTAGGTGGAGGTGTTGTAGGTGCTCTGATTGCTTCAGGTTCTGTGGTGATCATGGCTGCCTCATTCATGAATGCAACTTTTGATCGTCTCCCTCTGGATGATGAAGAAGTTGCTGCTGCTCATAATCAGCATCACTTGAACAATCCTCAGTATCACAACCTTCACCAGGTCGACTTGTCGAATTTGTATGGGATACCACAAAACATGCTTAACAATGGAGGTTTGCCCTCTGAGATATATGCCTGGGCACCGGGACGCCAACTTACTAAAGGCTAGTCAGCTTGGCTAGGAAGCTTAGAACTCTCAAGATTTCTTTACCTTAGTATGAAGTTTGTATCAGAGCATCTAGTCCCCCACAATATTTGGCTTGAGATTGGGATGTAAGCAACTGGTAACACATCAAATTTGATTCTTCATCAGTTTGTAAGTGGGTGCGTCGCCGACATCCTCTCATGGCCATGACCAACCCCTGTTTCAGTCTATAAAAAGAAAATAAGAACTCTTCCCTGCTTTTATCCTGTTCATTGAATATTAGTGCTAATCGAAGAAACCGAGTCTTTTGTTCACCAAGAATTCCTATGAAGATCCTGTATTCACCAATCTTTGTGGATATCTGTCTCACATTCTGGTGCTTCTACCGTAGTAGAACTCTGTTTCAGGATTACTAGATATGGCTGAACTTATGCTCTTAGTATCTGTTGGATGAGAGGGAAGGGTCATAACTCATATGTAAGAAGTTGCCCCGCTCAATTTATGTAGTCCACTAGCTTAATGCTCATTCTCACATTAAGAATGCTAACCAGACAGCTACTGTGATGTCACAATTCAATCCCATGCGAGAAAATCTTGTTTATATACCATTCATCACCCCCGTTTTCTATTGCCCAGTAGGACAGTAAGGTGGGTAATGTGAGTTTGGTAAACCCTTCAGAATCTAAGAACCTGCTGTGGTAAATATAGATGCGAAGTTCAAGAGGTCAACACACAGCCAGTGTGGGATGGAATCTTTCATGTCAAGCCAATGAAAGCATGGGAGAGGATGTTGCACGGTTCGTATATAAAGAGCCCACATGTTAGGGAGGAGAGAGAATGTGTGAGAGGATCCTTCACCTAGTTTTGTGGTGGCTATCCAACACGTGGTAAATTTTCAGATTAGAACTTGGATCTTTTCCTTGTGTGAGTGGAAGGCACATAGTTGTTGATGTTGATCCTTCTCTGTTAACATCTAATGTCAACCCAACAGATTGCAAACCTTTTCTATCCTACATATATTCCTACACCTGATATGTGGCTTTCTAGTGTTGTGATGCTTTCAAGTGCCCCTTGCACATCAAAATTCACAAGAATTTGAAGCCACAATTCCAAGTTTTTAAGGATCAGTTTGACGAAAGAATAACAAATATTGTATAAAAAAAAAAAAAAGCATACCCGGTGCAAAGGCCCCCGCATGTGTGAGATTTGGGGGGCTAAGAACTACATAGTCTTAGCCCAGGAATATCGAGACTCGAGAGGCTGTTTCATTTGCTTGACCATCAAGTCGCAACATTAATATCTTACCTTTGGATCAAGCATGCCCTTTAAAACACCCAAAATGTATTAACGATCTAAACTGTTGTATGAATGATTTAAAATATTAGAGAATGCCAAAAAAATTGGCAAATCAGAATATTTATGTAGTTTTTGCTCTTTTTTTCTTCAAGTACAGAAAATAAAAGAGAGATGGAATAATTACTATGATGCTTATGGGTGGTTTCTCTTTGGTTGTAAGAGAAAAAAACAAAGGGGAGGGGATCATGGAATAATCCTTCTGATTATGATAATGAAAGAACAAGACTCTAGCTTTGGGTCTAGAATAGGTTTAGGATCCACCTTGCCAATCATGCATGTCTTTCAAGTAAACAATTGTAAATGACCCCCAAGGGGTTTCCCATCTCTATAAATTTGTCTTCTTGTGTGGCAGAGTAGAGGGGGAGCAGCATCTTGCTCAATCATGTGTGGAGTAGCTGCTGTAAATGAAATTTAAACAGTTGGTTTTTGTTTCAATCTTTTAAAAATCAATTGTATTGATACTCTTAATCTTAAAAAATGACATATCTAATGCACAAGACTTTCCACATGTGCGAGGTCCAAAAATACATTGACAAATTTTGAAAACAACCGAATATAACTTACATATTAGGAAAGAGGCCAGCAAATAGAAGAAAATCAATGTCTAACTTGCTATTAAAAACTTTTCCAAAAAGTTGGGTTTTCTATAACCATAAAATGAACTCTATTATTTTTACATTTAAAAGTATAAGATTGTAATTAATTCCCAGCATTTAATTTTCTAAAGAAGTTTCTAGCACTATAGAAATCAAGTCTCCATATATATAGTCTCAGGTATTTTCAGAGAGAGAGAGAGAGAGAGAGAGAGAGAGAGAGAGAGAGTGTGATTGTAAATCAGTTCAGCCATTGCTTTTTTAATTACAGATCACGAAGAGTGTGAATCAGGAAGCATTTGGACAGAGTAAAGTTGATCTACAAGCACCACGATTAATTCTTGTATAGCTTCTTGGTGTTGTATCTCTCAGATCAAGCCTTCTATCTTATGGTCCAAGAGGGGGAGGGGGAGGGGGAGGCTGGTGAATATCATGATAAATATCACTTAAAAATCACTTTTAAGAAAAAAAGAAATCATACTACAGGGGAATCTCAAGAGACCAAATTATTTTTGGAGAAAAAAAATGCCTTTTCAAGAGACTTGACCGGCTAATAGTTTTCCTTTTTCAGCATTGCAAGCAGAGTCTTAAGAATAGGATCGAATTGATTGGTTCAGTTGATTTTAGCCAATCCAAATTAGCCGATTCCAGCTGATCCAGATCAATCGATATGCATTGAATTTTTATGGTTATGGCAATATTTTGGCTGATTTTAATCCGATTAAATCCAATTTTGATCTCAATTCAGTTCTTTTAAACCCTAATGCTGATTGTGATTGATGAACAAAAGGGAAATATTTCAGTATATGATTCAAGTGGTAAAGTTCTTAGAATTAGGTCCTCTCCAGCCATGTTGGGTGTCTAGCGGTTCTAGCCACTTCTAATGACTGGGAGCATACTACTGTTGAATACGCTTTTAATGCCTAGCACTGCTAGAGAGGATATGAATCCAAAGTTCTATGTCTGGGAACGAACCTTGCACCACATATACAAGCATGAGTAATAATTACTATGGCCCTCGGCATAGGGGCCACTCCAGATAGAAAATATTTACCCATAATTCAAATTCAAACACATTTACCATCAATTTCAAACATTAAATTTGAAAGGTGCAAATCTAATGACCTTGGTCTAATTCAAAGATGCAAACTGGATCATACAGTAAAAGATTTGATATATCATACTAGTTGAGTTGCGTGGAAAGGTGATTGGACAATTTTTTTTTTGGAAGGGGTAAACGGAGGTTCACAAATAAAATTTCAGCTTGAAATCAATCATGTACTCTTCCACTTGTCCATGCAAATCTTTAGTAGTATTAAAATTTTGAAAAAAATGATTTTTTACCCCCAAAGGGTAGGGTTCAATCACCATTCTAGAGTCCTAAAACATCCTCTTATTAGAGGAAGTTGAAATTACCTTCTCCCTCCCATAGCCATGGTTCGTGATTAAAAGAAAACTTGATCTAATTAAATTTTAAAATTTTTTTATTTATCATTTAATAAATATAAATTTAATTGAAACTTGACATGAAAGGAGGAGAGTTGAATTAATTCCATAAGAATGGAACCAAATTCGATTTGCCACATATATGAAGACCACAGATATCTCTAGAATATCTAACCCTTTATAAAATTACAAAGGCTGCCATTCTCTCTCTCTCTCTCTCTCTCTCTCCTGTTTGCACATCTGGGTTTTCGCATATTTCAGGACTTAAAAGAGCTGCTGCCTGTGAAACTGTGATAAGTAGGCTTGAGGGTGACTGATATCTTTCTTAATTCTTAAGCCATTCGGAGAGCGAGATTTGTCACCAGTAAGCTTTCAAAGGTAACCGCTTTACCTTATGCTCTTAAATCTCAACTGAAAAGTCTCAACTCAATGACTACACTCTAGAGTCTAGACCCTCTCAGTCACGTAAGAATTTCTTTTATGTTGATGGGTTCCGGGCCTTCTAGCTTCTGATCGTCTTCTGGTTTCGATGATATTTCTAGTACGATGGGTTTCTTCTTTTTCTTTATTTTTTTTTCTTTTCTATTTTTGATGAATTGGGTTCGTTGAAAAGCTTGTCGTTCATCCGTGCAAGCATCGCATTGTGATGTTCCTACTTCTCTGGATTTTCATTTGAATGAAAAGACTGGAACTTGCTTGTTTGTTTCATTCGTTAATGGTTTCTGCATAGACACTTTTTCCCCCTTGAATAGACAACTTGTGGATGAAGGGAGAGAACAAGTTTTGGAACTTGAAAAACTTGATTATAGTTGCTCCATTTATAGTTTAGGGAAGCGCTTATAAAATTTTAGCCTAACTATACTATTTTTAGTTGCAGTGGGTATGAATTCTTCTTGAAATGCTTAATCAGTTTCTGGTCCTTAAAGATGATCAGAAAGCTGGTGACCTTTGGTTTATGACAGCATCCTTTCCTCATTTTAAATACAATTACATTAATCTGTTCAAAAATATCATCCCCAAAACAGAATTTGTTCAAATTTCATTTATTTTTAATACACTTCTAAGTGCTGATATGGAGTTGCTTTTCTTGTCTCTCTTACTTCCTCTTTGTCAATTTGGAAGGTTGCAACTTCCAACTTAATATCCTCAACCCATTGTACCTTGGGGTTAAGTGGATGTAGCATCAGCATCATGTGAAAACCTAATAGACACCAATTTTATCATTTGCTATCTGTACTTGGCTCTGGAGTTGCAACCTGACAGAACGTAGGTCATTAAATGAACTCCTGTAGATTTTAGTTGATGGTGGGTGATTTAAAATGCGTTCCTACTTTTATCAAACGAAGTATCTGATCCCCGAGTGTGTACTTGGTTACCTGTTATGTAAGGGAATAAGGAAAACATTTTCTTTGTGGTATGGATAACTGTTTTCTCTGTCAAGCTATGAAGCAAATATCTCTAGGCCAGGCTCTTTTACCAATTAAGATTGGAAAAGTTGGACAAACCATATGAAGATCCTTAGATTGAGTCTTAACCAGAACCCTCATGCAAGTTGAATATCCTTCATCCTGTAGAAAATTTAAAAGAGTAGGCAACTAAAAACACTTTAGGACCACTAGCACATGCACAAACACAAACTAATCCTATCAACTTATCTTTCTATTTTGAGGCACAAACTACTTCTAGCAACTTATCTGTCTATTTTGAGGTACCTTAATTCCTTGCTTCACTACTTCTAGAAATTTATTTAAAGCTCCCTAATGGTTTTTGTTGAAGTTCCCTTCACCTTCACGACTGAATTCCATCCAGTTGTCACTTGTACAGAATTCTTTCACTGGTGTAGATTCCTTGCTGATGCAGCTTTCTATGTTTACTTTGCCACATGTGGTACTTTTTGAATGTGTGCTGCTTCTTTACACCAATTGCTCTTTTTGGTTATTCCAGTGGTCCATTTCAAATTGGCTTGGTGTGCTTGTAACATTTTTTTGTATTAGAATGTTGTTTAATTATCAGCATTTCTCTTGTTCTTTGTGTAAATTTAAATCACAGAAGGTTTCAGTAGGACTTCATCCATAGGTGCTCAATGTTTCGACTTCTTTATTTATGCACATAGTCTTCTATCCATTTGAGCTCTTCTACCGATACGATACCCTCCAGTACGTATCTTAAATTTAGCTGACCAATACGGCGATTGATACCGATACTTTAATCCTTGATCTTTAGCATATTTTAGCATATATCCGATGCAATACGATACCCTCCGATTCGTATCTTAAATTTGCCCACCGATACGATGACCGATATCGATACTTTAATCCTTGGGCCAGGGTTATGCTCATCACAACCTTATACATTATACAGTCCATGCATGGGGGGTTTCTTATAAGATATTCTTTCTTATTTGTTTTCTATTTTAATTACCATATGTTGTTAGCAGGTTAAGAAGTGTCATATAAAGAAGCTATGTGTAGCTGAGATGAGGATGTTAAGATGGATTTACGGCAAACTAGGAAAGATAAAGTATGTAATGAACATATTAAAGCGGATCTGGGAGTTTCCCCGATCAATGACAAGCTCTGTGAAAGTCGTTTAAGGTGGTATGGCCATGTTCAAAGGAGGTATGAGGACGTCCTAGTAAGGAGGACTGATCGGATTCAGATTAAAGGAGCTAAAAGAGCTAAGGGCAGGCCTAAAATGACCATAGGCGAAGTGGTGAGGAATGCTTAGTCTTGGTCTTGTGACTCTTGTCCCAAGTATGACCTTGGATAGAGCCTATTGGAGGCAGAGATCCATGTAGCCGACCCCATCTAGCTAAGACTATCTTGACTTGTTGGGCTGTGCTTCTTTCCTCTTGCTCTCTTCTCATCTGTCTTTCTCATTTCTCGTCCTTTTATTTCTTCCTTCCATTTGTTTTGTTCGGACTTTTTTTCCTGTTTTGTTTTGTATGGATCCATGTAGTCGACCCCATTAAGTTGGGATAAGGCTGAGTTGTTGTTGTTGTTATGTTGGTAGTAGGTTGTTACTACAGATAAGTTCCTATTTTAATTAGATTGCAATATTTTGTAACCAGGTAGGATTATCTTATAAGTCCACCTACTACTTAGGTAGTTTCTGTTTCTTAATTGCCATTTAGAAGTTGTTTCTATTTTGAGATGTAATCTTAGATTAGGATTAGTTTCCATTTTATTTAATTACCATTTTTATAGAGAGCTCCCTCTCCATGCAAAGGGAAGAATTGATTGTTGTCATTAATAAACGAGGGGACTGCCACAATAGACCCGACGATTTGATGAGGTTTAAAAAGAAAGCTTGGCTTTATGCTGGGTTGCTGTGATAGACCTACCATTTGGTGAGGATACAAGGCCATAGGTGAGAGGACTTGGTCATATCCCTTCTTCTTCTCCTCCTTTTCCATATTTTTTTCTGGTTCTGAATAGAGGAAATTATTTCAGTTCTGTTTCTGGTTGCAGACTGTTTTTTTGATGTTGAGTGAAACCTATGGAAGTTTTCTATTTTCTGCTGTTCATCTGTGAGACTGCTACAAGCCCACAGTTTCTGTTCTGAATTTTCTGATCAACAATTGTAAAGGAGCTCTGACTGATCCATCTGACCATCTGTTTAGGGTTAATCTTGAATTGTTGGTCCATTATGCATATCCTTCCATTGACTTAAGCATGGGCATGATCTGACTGGTGATTTGGTTGCTCCTGATATATATTTTTTTTAATCCCCCCCAAAAGGGGGTACCCAGTGCACAAGGGTTCTGCCACTGTGGGGTTTGGGGAGGGTCATAATGTATGCAGCCTTATCCCCACTTCACAGAAAGGCTTTTTCCTGACTAGAATCTGTGACTACTTGGTCACAATGGAGCAACCTTATCATTGCACCAAGGTCCGCCCTCTATAATTTTCTAATTCCACTCCTTGGTTAATAATTCTGTGACTGCTATTTCCGTTCATGTTGGTCTACCATGAAAGGGTACTGATACATCTTATTTTTGCCTTCGATTTGTGGTTAGTATTGATGTATTATCTGCTGGTTTCTCTGCGATTGGAGAAATTATGCTGGTTTCTATTTATTTTTATTTTTATTTATTATTATTATTTTTTATAGTTGCTATATTCTATGTTTCCATTGGTCTACTCAATCTGTCCATTGGATTATTGAGTGGATAATCTGTTGTTAATTTGATGGAGGGTTACTGTGTTGATGTGAAATTACAGGTAGGTTACTAATTCTGAAACCTAGTTACTATTTTGGTGATCTACATTATCTCTCCACCCTACCGTTTGATTGAGATCAACTTTTGAGGTATTGAAGACCCTAGGGAGACCTAATAATACTGTTAATTTGGGGCTGACTAGACTTGTAGACTGGGGGTTACTTTTGGTATTTAACCTACTGGTTTTGTGAGCCCTCCTATTCTGTGGGTAGGATTCTGAATTCTATGCTGCTGTTAGATTGAATCCACAGCGATATCTATGGATATCTATCCTTTTTATCTGCATTTTCTAACTTTTTTTTTTTCTTTTGGCTATGCATTGCATTTCAGTTATTTGTGCCCAATTGATAGATTCAATCTTCTGTTCTTATAAACCACAAAAAATCTTTCAAATTCAGATATACCAGCACAAGCACCACCCCCCCCCCCTCAAAAAAAAAAAAAGTAATGAGAATTGAAAAAGGATTTTTCATTAATTGATTTGGGGAATAATTCTGATTTAGTAGCTTTGCTTCTTTTGCAGTTTAAGGTGAAGCCAAAGCTGATGTTTCGTTTCTATATCCTGGCATTGCAGCTTGTGGAAGCAGTGCAGACACAAAATTCTGTACAGACCCTTCTTGAGGAAATTCTTCCAGATTCTTGTGTTCGATAAGTTGCTGCTGGAAGGATAAAATTTACATCACCGATTCTTGAGTTTCCAGTCGATGAACGTTTTGGAGTTGGCTAGTGATGCCCTTTCTTGATTTGCATAGATGAAGTAGAATAATAGTAGCATGTCTGACAATCATTCAGATTCTGGATGCAACAAGATGAAGAAAACAGAGAATCAAAAGAACCACTTTAATAGAGAAGTAATGCCTGGAAGTGAACTTTGGACAGATGGACTCCTTTGTGCTTTTGAATTTGTTCGTGGGTGTAAGAAGACAAGTCGGAAAAAATCTGGTCCAAGGATCCAGTCCACACAACAAATAGAAGGTGAGGATTGGAAGAAGCATGTACTGAGAAACAGATCGACTGATGCTACAACCCCAAAGAGGAACAGTAGCAACTTGTTAGAGCCTGCATCCTTAGTTGAGTTTGGAGCTAGTGAAACTTTTCCTTTGGATGACCACAAAGATACTGAGAACTATCATTCAGGTCGTTTTCATAACATGGAAAGATATCCAGAAAGTCGATGGATACCAATAGGTTGGTCTAGAATTTCTGAGCTTGTCCAAACAGTGCAAGCTGATGCAACCTGGGCCGTGCAGCCAATTGAGTTCACAGATGATGAAGATGACCTCACCGTTGCAGATGTTGCAGCTCCTTACTGGGAACGACCTGCAGGGCCTACATGGTGGTGTCATGTTGCTGCAGGTCACAAATTCGTTGACACATGGTTGAGTAACGCTCAATGGTTACATCCTGCCATAAGTACTGCTTTGAGAGATGAAAGCCGGTTGATTAGTGAGCGTATGAAGCACCTTTTATATGAGGTGAATTGCTTCTTTAATCTTTATACCTGTCAATCGATAATTAGAATTTATATAGTGAATATTTGGATGTAGTTTTGGATGATCTGTAGGTGTAAAAAAACGTTGGGGATGTACTATACATTAAGAGATTGTGGTGCAAATGCAGCTAGTCATAATATCTGCCATTTTATTGTTTTGATTTAGGTTCTGCACAACCAATATGGCTTTTTACTCTTGGTGTTGCTTAATGGTGTTTGATGGGTTGGAGTCATGATAATAGTTTTATTCATTCAGGTCCCTGTTAGGGTTGCGGGAGGCCTATTATTTGAGCTATTGGGGCAATCAGCTGGTGATCCTACTGTTGATGAGGATGACATCCCGGTTGTACTTAGATCTTGGCAAGCACAAAACTTTCTGATAACTGCATTGCACGTAAAAGGATCTACATCAAACATAAATGTGTTAGGAATCACCGAAGTTCAGGTTTATTCTTGCTGATGAATTTTGTCATATTCAATTTGCCTGCTTGAATTTTTGTTTTTCATGTTTTTGCTTGATTCTCTGTTTATTGTTTGATGGTGTACTTTGCTCCAGGAACTTCTTGCTGCTGGTGGTATAAATGCTCCAAAAACTGTTCATGAAGTAATAGCTCATCTGGCTTGCCACCTCTCTCGATGGGATGATAGGTGATAAAATTGTTCGTGTCAATCTTATGACCATAGTTCTAGGTTTCGGTTTCTAGCCTGGTTTGCATGGTTGAAACCAGGCTAGAAACCAAAATATTTCACAAAACACCAAAATTTCAGTCAAAATCTTCTGCATGTTTTGGTGGATGGTTTCAAGGCCCAAATGGATTAATTAGGTCCTGAAACTTCTAGGAAAACCTATTTAGGCCCCTCTAAGCATAGTGGAACTCTTAGATTTAAAAAAAAAAAAAAAAACCTAAAATGGTATTTTGACTTCGGACTCTAGTTTGGTGGTATACGTTGACGTTGTTGTCTACATTCTCTAATATGGCCTATTCCACACAAAATTTAGTATTAGAACAAGCGTAATTCAATTATAACAACTTAAATATACATTGGGAATGGATAGACATACATAAAATTATGTCATTTCTTAATTATCAAATGTTATGCATCATACATGGTTCATTACAAAGAGTCATATATGGGAGTCAAGAATACTAGCAAGTCATACCTATGCCCATCCTTGAGTCCAAGTACCACATCGAGTTCTGGGCCAGATCAAAACCACTAGAATGTTGCTGTTGTTGTCGAAGCGAGATTTTACACTATTTTTGTAAAAATTAATTTTCAGGAAAAATGATGTACCTTCAACTTTGAATCATGCACACGTCCTCCAACAATGCAGCAAATCGTCACTTCCAATGCATTCCTTTACTGCTCAACAACTTGTTCCACATTTGTTCGGGAGTGATTTGAAAAAAAAAATCATAAATATCACAGTTTTATAAAGGTTTCCTGTCGAAACCAGTGAAACTAGATACATGGGTTGAATTGTTTGAAATATGGTGTTTATTACAAAGCTAAATTATCGTTTTGGTTGAAATTTTGCCAAAATGATACATATATTCATGGTTTTAAGTATCGGTGCGTATCGTGCCGTATCGGCCGATACGTATCCGTATCGGTAGGCATCGGCACGATACATACCGATACATATCATGAAAATTTTAAAACCCTTATGTATCGATACGTATCCTACGATACACACCGATACGCACTGATACACCACCGATACGCACTGATACTCACCGATACGTACCGATACTCTATGAAAAATTCAAAATTGAAGTGAAATGTACGTTTTGGTATGTATCGGTATGTATCGGTGCGTATCGGTATGTATCGACCGATACACACCAATACGTACCGAAACGGTCATAAAATGGCCAAAATGGGTAATTTTTTAGAAAAACATAATTTTTTGAGGTGTTTTTGTTCCAAAGTTGCTGCCAACCATTTTTCTCTCTAACTAAAGTGGAAATCAAGGTTGGGAACAAGGATTTTACATTTATGGGACAATTACAAACCTTGGATTCTTAGTGCGATACTCTCAATTTACTGTTTATGCATAATACATGTTATATATAACTTTTTTTTTAACTATTTTTTTATGCAAATGTGTATAAAAAAGTGTTTCCTATCCATTTATGTGCGTATCTTTAGCGTATCTTAGCGTATCTCTGATACGATACGATACCCTCCGATACGTATCTTAATTTTGACCGACCGATACGACGACCGATACCGATACTTTAATCCTTGCATATATTTTAGCAAAATCTTGTATTTCTTCACTATCACACTATATTTCATTTTAACAAATGTCGAAACCGAAATAAATTTTGTGAAATCGATGAAATTTCGTGAAATCTTGAACTATGCTTATGACCCAAACTAATTGAAGAATTTTTACTTTGATAGGTTTCATTCATACAGTTAATTCTTATCCCCATATTTCATGAGTATTGGGATAGTCCTTTATTTTTCATCTTTTTTATGGACATATAGTATACAAAATGAAACTAGCATCCTCAAAATGAAAGTAACCCTGCAAATTTATGAAACTTTTCATTAAAGGTGTTGCCAGCTAATAAAGCCTAAAACCAGGGACCTGTTTCAGTTTTGATTTCATAAGTGCTACATTTTCTAATACTTAGTTGAGATTGTGGTACATGATTTTATTGCTAAAACTGTGGCAACATGAAATTCTATATTCTTTATTTATTTATTTTATTTAGATTATTCCGCAAGTCCATATTTGGGGAGGCAGATGAAGTTGAGCTGAAATTTATGAACAGGTACACTTACTTACGACTGTTTTGACCTATTTGTAGAGTTTTCATTTGGCAGTGATTCTATTGTTGTCTATTGTTTACATTTGAAAAAACTAATTGTCACTTATGATTAGGAGAAACCATGACGACATGAATCTTTTCAGTATAATTCTAAACCAAGAAATCAGAAGGTTATCAAGACAGGTATATTCTTTGCCTCATGTCATTGGGTATGAATTTTTCCTGCTACTATGGAAATTATTTGTTTTTCATAGAAACTAATATGAACCCCCCCTCTCTCCACCCCCACCCCCACCCCCACCCCCCATTTTCCTTTTTGATTAATTATTGCGATCAACAACAAGAAGAAGAACAACAATTCAGCCTTATCCCAGCTAAATGGGGTTGGTGACAACATTTGGGATTAGGAATGGCAGTTGTAGAGCCATTGGGAATGATAGTCAGTGAAGGAGAGTTTTTACTGTCGATATAGCCCAGCAGGTCATGACTACGAAGAAGAGGAAGGAGCTGTGTTTTCCAGAGAAGATAATTATCTGCAGTGAGTTTGAGAGTGAGGTGGTGTTGAATACTTGGTGAAGGAGGGAAGGGGAACACAGAGAGGTGGGAAGAGAAGAAACAGCAGATGTGGAGGAGGGGGAGGTCGTCATTTGTGATCCAGGAATGTAACGAGGACCTCTGATACCATGTAAAGAATAATAAGAAAAGGTTTTGAATATTCTTCGATTACAATTTTCAATGGGTTGCGGTGATCTTATATAATGTTTGGTTTTTGGTTAGTTACAAGAAGATAGACATTGATTGTTATACAGTAAGTATTGAGACCTTTTCATTGAGGGAATGAAGATGATCCATGCAGGGATTCCATAGAGAGAAAATAGGAAAATTAAGATAAGAGAGGGATTTAGATACAAGAAATTAATGAAACATGAAAAAAGATAGGGTTGGCTTTATAGACGAAGCCATGACGTCCTGGCTTATTGTGAGGTAGCCGACCTCTTCTCAAGATAAGATCAAGAGATAATTTAGGATTTCATTCGTTACCCTACTTTTTGTTGGTCCTTCCTCTTAAATAGGATAGGATAACCGTTACAAAGAGTTACAACCTCTTACTCCACTAACACCACTTCTCTAATAATTCCTACTATAACCGATAGCTCACACATAATTGAAAATTTCTAAACAACTAAAACCTATCTCAAAATTAACTACTCCCGCTTATTTGTGCACGTAACAGAAGAAGAGCTTGTATGGGCAGAAGATTATTAGCATAATATTGCAACATTGTTTTTTCCTTTTCAAATGTGATATCTTGAGTGGTTGGGCAAGTATCATTTTTTATTTGTTCCTTGAAAGTGAATTCTAAATATCTGGTCTACAGGCTTAAATTTGATTTCATGGCTATACTAGATCCTTCGTTAAAGAAAAGCATGAATTTGTTGAGATGGGATCATGAATTTCCACAATGGCAGGTGATTCGAGTTAAATGGTCGCTGCATGCAAGGGAGGAGATTGTATTTGAACTTCTCCAACATTTGAGGGGTACTGCAGCTAGGAACTTGCTAGAGGGTATAAGACAGAGTACTAGAGATATGATTGGGGAGCAAGAAGCAGTACGTGGCCGTTTATTTACAATTCAAGATGTGATGCAGAGCACTGTTCGTGCTTGGTTGCAGGTGCGTGCATGCCCACAAATACATGCAACACAAAGACACCACATGCACGTACTAGAGGATCTGCATGCTAATTTCATTATGCCTTTTTCTCACATTTTTGACATTATGAGCTCCTCACTCGTTCTGTCGATATTACATTCAGGACAGAAGCCTCCGTGTTACGCATAATTTGGCCGTTTTTGGTGGGTGTGGCCTTGTTCTTTCTATCTTCACAGGGCTCTTTGGGATCAATGTAGATGGAATCCCTGGAGCTAATAATACACCCTACGCATTTGGTCTGTTTACAGCTTTACTCTTCCTGCTAGGAGTTGTGCTAATTGGAGTTGGGTTACTCTACCTTGGGTTGAAAGGACCTATTACTGAAGAACAGGTTCAAGTGAAAAAGTTGGAGCTCCAAGAGCTGGTTAAGATGTTTCAGCATGAGGCAGAGACTCATGCACAGGTCCGCCAAGATTACTCCAGAAGGAACTTGCCCCCAACTGCTGGAGATACGCCCCAAGATGGTACACAGTGTGTCCTTATTAGCTAGAAACAATGTTGAACATCCTAAAAGCTATTTAAAAGTGATCATTTGGGTTTCATGAAGAAATCCATCATGAGAGAAAATCCATTGTTTACTTGGTAACATTGTTCTTGAGCTCATTGTAACAGGAATTTGACAAAAATAGAATAAAATCTTTGCCCTATAAGACGAAGTGTCTGAAATTCCTTACAATGATGATTTCTATCACTCCCATGTCCTCAGACTACTGTGGTTTGTCAAATCAGCAGACCCTTCCGATATATGGTTAGTCCGCCCACCGCCTTCTGCTTGCTGTGGACTTCTTTTTATCTCGTGTAAATTGATGGTCGTACCTCTGCCCTCTAGTAGCATTGATGAGGTGTCCATTTGATATGGGAAAAGAACAGTCACTAGTCCTGTGGCCCCTGCGTCCAGACACAGCCCCCCTGAAATGACCGCCCACCCTTTACAAAATGAAAATCCCCCTTGGTCGATGCCGCTGTGTAGCCCTTCATTGGCCCACTCACTGGTGCAGGGGCCAGGTGACCATGCAGCATTCTTCTTCCCCTCTGACATAGATGCCCATTAATGTGGACTAGGTTTCCAAACCAAGGGCATTGGGTTGACTGAGGTCTCCATTAAAGTCTATTGTTATGGACAATATCAGATGATTTGGTAATACTGTCTACTTGTTCTTACTCATCTGTGCTGAACCTCATATATTTTGTTTGATATATCCTGCAACCTCTATTTCAATTTCTTTTCTTTGGATAGAACTAATTAGTAAATTGGTCCTTACAATCAAATTAATGGCCATTTTTTGTGATCCAAAGGTCCAGCAGAAACTCTAAAGTGAAATGCTAGCCTCGCTCTTTAGATAGTTTTATATGGCAAGAAATAGAGTATTTTGGGTGGTGGGTGGTGGGTGGTGGGTGGTGGGTGGGGGGTGGGGGGGTAGGAGGAAATAGCTGAGAGAGAAATACAATAATTTTTTTTGACAAATTGTTTTTAGGCAAAAGGTTTCGTTCATAGCTGCACACAAATCCCTTCCCCTTATTTTTATCATAAGGTTTGGTATTTTTCAAATGTCACAAGTCATCTATTCCACACTTCTATTCCACCACATAGATGATTTGTCCATTCCGACTATTGGATAGAGAGGAAGTGACCTAGATTAGCCTTGTCATTTTCATATTTTAATTCAATCAGATACCTTATTTTGTATTAGTGCACAACCTCTGTTTAGTCCATGTATGTGTACAGTGCTTTAGACATTACTGTGCACTTTCCAAACTCTAAGTGAGAATAGATGGTTAAGATTAAAAAATATTATAAAATAGATGATTCAAATTTAATCTTGTGAATTTCGAAAACATCGTTATCCATTGTTTCATGGATGACAACCACTCCCACCTCCCTTTTTTCTCCAATTGGACATATGATCTGTATACATGATTTAATTAAAGTGACAATTTCTTAGATCTCCGAGATAAGAAAAATAATTACAAGAATTACAAATAAATAGATTTACAAGACAAAGTAAATGTAAAACAAAGTCAAATTTTTTTTTTTAATTAATTTTCTTATCTTAGAGATCTCGTCAATTTCCACTCCACCCACAAACTTAACAAAGATTATACTTCTTGTACTAATTGGTGGTGGGGGGGGGGGAGATGGGAAGGATGGAGAGATGACTATTAGACCTCCTTGTCATGGTGTATAAATTTGAAATTGAAATTGATGTCGAATGATATAAGATGATATTTCTTAGAACTTATAATGGGTTGTGAAATATATATGCATTAATTTCACCCAAAAAAGAAATATATATACATTAATTTTGTTGTTTTGAACACAAGATGTAGGTATTCATGTAATAATTTTTCAATTTAAATGAGTATTGCATTTTTTTTTTGTTCATTTTTTCCCCTACACGTTTATAACTTTTATCGTCAATTTTTGGTATTTTGCCCCGTTTAAAACCCACATATTATGTTTTTATTTTATGCCGTTCCCATTTTTAACTAAATATGGTTGTGCCTGTGCATCTAAAATTTTTATTAATTTTAACTTGATAAACAATTCTAATACTAGGCTAAATTAAGGGTGTCAAGATGTAACCGAAACCTCTTATTGGAGTTGAAATTGACCGTTTATGACTGAACCAAGCCGCACCATATAAAAATGATCTCATCTTGGTTTTATATATCATTTTCCTGGTTTGGATCAGTTCAAAATCACAAAAACCGATGGTTAACCATCGCCAATGGTGTTATTGTGTTAATGTGTTTCACTAATTTGACAACTATCTATCAAAACTAAGAAAAAATGTGGTTTGATAAGTTAATTATATATTTTTATATTTAATTATTCGCGTTTTGATGGTATACAAGTTACAAAGTTACATATATCTTTATCCACTACATAATGAAAACGATTTTAATTTCGGCTTATTTCTATTTGGTGCGATTTTGATTTTACCTTATATTAAATTAGAATTGGACCGAATAACCGAAACCGCATCGTTTGACACGATATGCCATATGATCCATTATCGTTTTTAAAAACACCTTTCCAGTGGGGGACAAAGCATTGAGACTGTTCGTTCTAACATCACTCTCGTCAGCGTGAAATGCTTCTCCAAGCACAGTGAGGCACCCAATTTTTTTTTTTTTTTTTTTTTCTATTTTAATCATTAACGCTTTCGCAGTTCTATGAATCGGATGTTGCAAGCTTGGCTTCACTCTCCTTCCAACCCCAAGGTAAGAAACAACAAAGACAGAGACACCTCCGAGTCTCCGACCCAAAATTTCTATCGTAATAGTTTTATCTGATTTGATTTCTTGTTTTGATTTCATAAGGTCGTCCCAATAACATCGTTCTTCAAAACCCTGTTGATTAGAGCTTATGGACGGTACTTTTTTCATTGACCCACTTCGATTCTTCATTGTAAAATGTTTTCTCTAATTTCTTTGCTTATGAACATGTTTTGGTTGATCACTCTGCAAGTATCAGGATTGATTTACGGTGGGTTGTTTACTTAGTAAGGGAAACTGGAATCGACCTGTTTCTGGTGTCAGTTATTTGGGTAACTGTTGGATGGGTGAGTTGGTTTCATGAACTGCGAGTAACATTCATGGGTCAACTTTATTGATGAAAGGTTACTACCAGCTGAATATGGCTCGATCTAGAGATAAGCATAGAGGGAACAACCCAGTTAAATTTTTTTCTCCTTCTGGGTTTAGAATGATGGGCATACTACTTTAAGCTATTTGAGGATGGATTACAATCTTTTTAACTCTGAAAGTGCCCCAGCTTAGGGAAATAGTATACACATCTATAAGCAGATACTGGACCATTATGTTTTCTCTGAGACCTTTTACTACTAAATCTAGTAATTTTGAGCAATTTTGGTGTATTGCGTGCTCTTGTCCAATTCATATTAATCAGGAACTGTATCAAATGCCTCATTCCCTGTTTTATCACCATACGTTGTTACATAAGATGTTAATTGCTTTTAACGATTATAGAAGGCAGACTATGTGGTTGCCAGCTGAATATTGTTCTTTTGTTTTCGTGGATGAAACAAAAGTAGGGATAAACGCGAGGTTGGAATTATAGAGATCAATTTTGGAATTAAAAAGTTCTAAGATAAGTAGAATAAAAACAAAGTATACGGTGCGTAACTACAGTAACAATAGGACTTAAAATAGGGTGCTAATAATTGATGATAGGGAGATTGCGCGAAGCGAAAATTTTAGGTATCTAGATTCAGTCATGGATAAAGAAGGAGAAATAGAGGATGATATTTCACAAAGAATTAGAATAGGGTGGATGAAGTGGAGGGGTGTGTTCGGAGTGTTGTGTGATCAACGTATTTCCTAAAAAACTTTGAGGAAAATTTTATAGGATAATTATACGAACAAAAATGATGTATGGAGCTGAATGTGAGCAGTGAAGAAACAACATATAAACAAACTAAGGCATCATTTAATAACGTTTCTGTTGTTTCTGTGTCTAAAAATAGCAGAAATAATTTTTCATGTTTCTGAGAACAGAAACAGATTTTTTGGTGTTTGATAAATTTGATTCTTGGGTCTTCCGCCCCGAGATCTACAACACCGACAATGGCATCAAAGACTACCTTCAAGGATTTTTTGGTGTTTGATAAACGAGTTGCCTTTTAATTGATTTTTTATCGGGCATTTCCCTAATATTTTGGCCTCAACTTGTTTCTAAAAGCAGCGAAACAAGTATAACATGTTTCGCCGTTCCCCTTTTTTGTATCATAAATTGCCATAAATTTCTATTTACGTTTCTAAAAACGGGTGGAGCAAAACGGATTTATCAAATGCTTTTAAGGTTATTTTTCCTTTTCATGGCATAGAACAACGCAGAAACATGTTTCTAGGAACGTTATCAAACGGTTGAGATGGATGCGTGGTAAAACTAGAAATATAAAATAAGGAATGAGCAAATTAAACCTAATTTAATAGTAGCTCTAATACATTATAAGTTGCGAGAGAGTCATTTGAGGTGGCATGGATATGGGCAACGGAGGCCTTTGAATGCTCCATTGTGGAGGGGTGATTTGATTCAGATTGAAGGAGTTAAAAGAGCAAGGGGTAGGCTGAAAATGACTCTTGGAGAAGTGGTGAGATAAGACTTGCATAGCTTAGGACTATTAACAAGTATTTCTTCAAATACAGTGATTGAAGAAAAAGGATTCATGTAACCAACCCCATTTAGTTGGGATAAGGCTGAGTTGAATTGAGTTGAGTTCTATTTTCATGAAATGGTACCTAGGATGATGGAATAATCTCTAAGGAATAATATCGGTTAGCCTCTAATCATATTCTTCCTTGTAGCATTGTACATTTTTTCTAGTTTTGAAACTATTAAAACAGTGATTAGTTTTCTTATTCATTTATTCATTCTTGTCCTGCTTTCCCCTGCTTATTGTGTGTCTCAAGTGTTATATACAGCTCAAGTTCTCAAGCAATCCAGATACCTCAGGACCATGTGAAAGTGTCATCAAATAGGAACTCATATGTTGGGTTTAGAACATTTTGTACAGACAAAGGTGTGCATCACTTTCCATTGTCTGTAATGGTATTATAGCAGCCTTCCATCCAGCTTTGTTGTGATTTATATCTTTTTTTTAATTACTCGACATGATTCCTTATTTTCACATTTGTCAAAGCGTCGCCTAGGCATCCGGGCTCTTTTTTTGGATGGGTGCCTTTGTCGCTTAGTCAGGCTGCCTTGTTGGTGTTGCCTTAGTTTTTGACCCCCTCCAATGCCTTGGGTCACCTAGCGCTTTGACAACTGTGTATTTAATCCTGCAGCCTGATTTTACAAGTTGAATCTAAAACTTTTAACAGTTTTGTTTTTTATTTGCTTAGGATTCTATGCCTTCATTTATCAAATTGTGGAACATTTTTCAATTAGTAACATAGTGAGTTAACCTACTGTGTTCACTAATAGAACAGAGAGAGAGTTTCTTACAATGCTAGCCCTTCCTGCAACATAGGTATGATTATCATACTTGGATGTAAATACCTCCCATGCACATAAAACCATTATAATGAAAACTTTGATACCTGACCATATAAAGTTGGCAAATTGCAACTTTATGATACAACTTATCATAGTGGTATCAACCTATCATTCAGGAGCCTGTGGTATTTTTTTGTAAATCATTCTGTTGTTGACATGTGTGACAAAATGGTCTACTGTAATCATACACCACATAAGATGATGATTTATGGGACTCAACTCCAATTAGTCCTGCAGAGAAGATTTCCTATGCCACAGCCGAAAGGGTTCTGGCAGTAACCGTCTGCCCCATTTGCATGGGGGTGTAAACAGGGATGATAGGGTTTGATTACACCACATAAGATGATGATTTATGGGACTCAACTCCAATTAGTCCTGCAGAGAAGATTTCCTATGCCAGAGCCACAGCCGAAAGGGTTCTGGCAGTAACCGTCTGTCCTATTTGCATGGGGGTGTAAACAGGGATGATAGGGTTGGGAAACGGCTTTAATGTTGCCCTTGCTCCCCAAGTTTAGGCAAGCTTCATCCTTACCTGACTAGGTTAGGTAAGGATTGGCCTTCACCTTTATTCCATGGTAAAAGTTCATTTTTGGTCTATGTTGTAATTTTTTGTTTAGTTCCACCTTCTAGCCAAATCATCTCCATAGCAACTATGATTGGGGCCGTAGTACTTGCAATGACTTTATGCTAAGAATAGATATAATAATGGGGGAAGTTGATCATTGTAATGATAATTGGTATGATGATGGTTCCATTGGATTCGCTGTGAGAGAACAAGGATCTTTTGAATGAAAAAGACGGGATTCTAATGATTGACTACTCGTGAGCCTCATGTCTGTGGGAGGTCCTCAATCAGTTGGTAGAACAAGACTGCAAAAAGATGATATCAATCTGGCAAACAGATTTCAAGTTATGGAAGAATCTAACTAGAATTAGGAAACTGAAAATTCAGATAGTAATTGCAGAAGCCAGAAATCGATAGCAGGCTTTTACAGGTTCAGAACAGAATCAATGGATGAATTGACTTATTGATTATCGATAGTCTAAACTAGGATGGATAACGGAGTGGTGAAACTTGAGGAGCCAGAGATATCACAAAGTCATTGTTTTAGATATCGGATGAATTGACTTATTGATTTTCGATAGTTTAAAACTAAGACGGATTACGAAGTGGTGAAACATGAGGAGCTAGAGATATCACAAAGTGATTGTTTTAGATATTTGGGGTCAACCATAAACAAGGAGGGTGATAAAAAGGATGATGTTTCCCAGAGAATTAAACTAGGATGAATGAAGTGGAGAGGTGCATTTGGAGTGTTGTGTGACAGACATTATTCATGTAAAGCTTAATGGAAAATTCTATAGGACAATTGTAAGACCAACTATGATATATGGGGCAGAATGTTGGGCAATCAAGAAGAGTAATATAGATAAATTTGGTGTAGCAGAGATGAAGATGTTGAGATAGATGTGTGGTAAAACTAGGAGAGAGAAAGAGCTGATTTGGGAGTTTCCCCAATCAAGGACAAGCTCCACGAGAGCCATCTGAGGTGGTATGGCCACGTTCAACGGAGACTCATGGATGCACCAGTAAGGGAGAATGATCAGATTCAAATGGAAGGCCCAACACATATGTAACTCAACTCAAGGGGCCAAGGCTATATCCACTAAAATAAGCCCACTTTTGTGAGTTATCTACATCATGGTGGACATGACAGGATCGCAATATGAGGGGCATATCTCCCATGCCAAAAGTTAGCTGGGTCAATGACTGATCCTCTGACTTGTCATGCCAGCGGTGTGGGATGGAATGGGCCACATGTTAGGAGGAGAGAGAGAGTTTGAATGAGATGGCCTCTAACACAATTGAATTATTGTTCTCCCCCCCCCCCCCCCCCCCAACTAAAAAAAGAAAGCACGAGAGTCCCTGCTCTCCATGTGTTAGCAGAATTAGACATCCAAGTAATTTATTTAAACAATCACCCTATAATAACTTCTTGAAGAACAAAATCCAACCCAATTTCCAAATTACACAAGTTCCCGTTCAGTGAACTACTTTCATTTTGATAGTAAACCATACTAGTTTTCCTGCCAGTGGTGGGGATTAGAATCTCGTTCTTTTTATGTTCCCACTCATTTTTTTTTCTCTTGGTTGTACGTGTTCTTTTCATTGGCTGGCTTATCCTTTTCAGTGTTACTGAATTCTACTATTTGTACAGGTTAAAATTTTCTTCAAATAAAAACCTGTTTGAAATTTGGGCATTGTTTTCAAGTTACTAGTTTTTAACTTTTCATTGAGATTCTTATGTAGAATAGACAAGGTTCATTGCACCATGTTTGGGTAAGCTTCTAACCTCTTAGTGATGCAGTTGCACGATGGACTTAGAAAAAAAAATATCTTTTGATTTGATTTTCTATTGTTTTAGAAATAATTTCTTTTTAAATTAGTTAGCTTCTAATTTTAGAATAGTTTCCTTTCAAGTAGTTTTCATTAATTGTTTGATTTTTCTTCCTTTATATTAGACATGTAAACGATGAAGAAGTTCAGTTTTTAGATTTGAAGTTTTTTTGAAAAAAAAATTGAATGTTTTGCTTGGCTGAATATGGACTGCCGTGACCCCCATCTCTCTCGTTTCTGATTTTTCTCTCTTCTTATTTTCTTTTTCCTTCTTATCCTCTACTACTTTATTTCTTCTCTTCTTCGTAAGCCTTTATTATTTCCTTCCGTTTATTTTACCTGATCTGAGATACTCTGTTCTGGGCGACAATACCATATTTTAGAGGAAGCTTCACAGAAGTCCTTTCTCCAGTCGGTTGACCTAAGATTTGAGTCGAAAGCAGCCTATACTTAGGCAAATCACCCTCTCTGAACCTCAGGTCATCTCGCCTTTTCTGTGGTAGGAACTCAAATCTGCAATTGGGCTGAACCCTATCTTCCGCCAGATCAGATTCCATCAGGTTGTTGATCGATTCCTGTGGGGGTTGGGAGTTGGTGCTTGAATCTAGATGCTGCTACGACTTCTTGTATGATGCCCCAGCTTGAACTGTAGAGTTGTGGCTGAGAATTGATACCCAACAAGTTTGGGTTACCGTTGGTTCTATTCTCTGTCGAGACCTTAGGTTGAAGATGAACACCCTTTATTTGCAACTAAAACACTTGCTGAAATTTCACATGAGGTCAGATCTTTTGTTATTTTCACAAAGCCCACTTCTTTTTAAAGTTTGTTTCTAATTATCTCTAGTTTGAACTTAAATTCCAGAATACCCCTCTTTACTTTTTATTTTTAATTTCAGTTTAACTCTTGTACCTATTTTCATCTTTTTTAAGTGCTTGAATATTCCTGAATTTGCAAAATTACCCCTCAACCTTTAAATTGAGATATTTCATCATTCTTGTGAGCCATAAGCGATCCAATTTCAGTCCTTGGAATCTGGATCCGCATCAAGTGGTATCAGAGCAAATTTTCTTGCAATTTTTTAATCATGACAGGTCACATCACCAATGCTGAGTTGCACAAATTGTATCACGAGTTAGTCGAGAACCAACAGAATACTGATGCTAGGCTTGAGAGGACTGAAGCCAAGTTTGACAAGTTTATGGAAGAGATGATTGCCTTTATGAAGAGGTCTGATAAACGAGCTGAAGAAGGATCCTCTACATTACCTCCTCAGCTCAACACTTTACGGATCGAAGATACACCTCAGAGGCAGCAAGTTGATCCAGTTGTTCCCCAGGATATTACCCGGTAATTTTCTGACAGAGATTATGACATTAAAGTTGAGATTCCTGAGTTCAGTGGTGAAAAGGGACCTGAGGAATTTCTTGATTGGCTTACCAAAGTGGAGAGAATTTTTGGTATAAGTCTCTTCCAGACATGAAGAAGTGTGAACTCATCATAACCAAGTTTATTGGGTATACATGTTCATGGTGGGATGATGTACTACATGCAACGTGTGTCAAAAGACTTGGACCCGTTACCAATTGGGAGGTCATGAAGCAGATCCTAACTGAAAAATTGGTTCCTCTTAATTATGAAAAGGTAATATTCCATAAATTACTTAACTTGCAATAAGGGAACAAAGATGTGGATTCCTACCCCCTCGAATTCCACAAACTGTCTTCAAGGTGTCGACTTCAGGAAACAGACCAACAACGGGTGATGCGATATATCAGTGGGTTAAGTACTGAGATTTGACTTGAGCTGGCTAACACTGATTTCAGGTCTGTTGATGTGGCAGCAGCTCATACCAAGACAACTGAAGAGAAGTCCATTTATTGGAAGGGTATGCTTAAGACTTCTTTAGTTTATAGACCTCCACCACGCATGGAGGAAAAGAAGCTTGAAGCTTGCAGAGTTGAAGAAAAAAGGTCAGAGTTCAACAAGGATAGTCTTAGGGTGAAGAATATCATATGCCATAGTTGTGGCGAGAAGGGTCACTATTCCAACAAGTGTCCCAACAGGACTCGTTCTGTGAACGTAGTAGAGAAGCAGCCGACAGAGAAGAGTGAAGATGAATCTCATTTATATCCTTATCCCCTCGAGGACGATGATGTTTTCGATGATGAAGATGAGGATGTAGTAGCTCATTCAGCTAGCCTTTCATTATTTTCGAATAGACTAGTTGATAGGGCTCCTCTCTTCAGACAGAAGGGTACTCTCCTGCACGGCTCTGACCTTACTGATGTTCATGCAGTTGTTGATACTGGGGCAGAAGAAAATTTTATATCTGTTGAATTTGTTCAAGCACACAACCTTCCACAGAAGCAGCTTTCCAAGAAGATTCACGTGCGAGGTTTTGGACCCACAGCTCGAGAAGAGGCCACTGCAGTTGTTCGAGTACACTTACAGTTTGGGCTGATACAGTACCATGTGACTTGCTTGGTCACCCCACTGGCACACTGTGACATTCTTCTAGGGCGACCTTGGCAACGACATGCAGGCATTCTCTACGATGGCGCACGGAACACCATCAAGGTGAAGTAAGGAGGTTGTATGTACTTAATGAGGACACATACATTATCCGACATGCCACGTCGTCGACTGACTCCTGCTCCAGTGACATGTCATCCTACTCTCCTTCCTCTTGGAGTTATGTTCCCATCTTCTGTTTCGAAATATGTGCCACCTCATCACGACCTAACTCAACGGAGTTGAGTTCTTTTAAGACCGGGAGAGCTGATGCAGTTGCACGATGGACTTAGAAAAAAAAAAAATCTTTTGATTTGATTTTCTATTGTTTTAGAAATAATTTCTTTTTAAATTAGTTAACTTCCAATTTTAGAATAGTTTCCTTTCAAGTAGTTTCCATTAGTTGTTTGATTTTTTTTCCTTTATATTGGACATGTAAACGATGAAGAAGTTCAATTTTTATATTTAAAGTTTTTTTGAAAAAAAATTGAATGTTTTGCTTGGCTGAATATGGACTACCGTGACCCCCATCTCTCTCGTTTTTGATTTTTCTCTCTTCTTATTTTCTTTTTCCTTCTTATCCTCTACTTTATTTCTTCTCTTCTTCCTAAGCCTTTATTATTTCTTGCCGTTTATTTTACCTGATCTGAGATACTCTGTTCTGGGCGACAGTACCATATTTTAGAGGAAGCTTCATAGAAGTCCTTTCTCCAATCGGTTGACCCTAAGATTTGAGTCGAAGGCAGCCTATATTTAGGCGAATCACCCTCTCTGAACCTCAGGTCATCTCGCCTTTTCTGTGGTAGGAACTCAGATCTGCAACTGGGTTGAACCCTATCTTCCGCCAGATCAGATTCCATCAGGTTGTTGATCGATTCATGTAGGAGTTGGGAGTTGGTGCCTGAATCTAGATGCTGCTACGACTTTTTGTATGATGCCCCAGCTTGAACTGTAGAGTTGTGGCTGAGAATTGATACCCAACAAGTTTTGGTTACCGCTGGTTCTGTTCTCTGTCGAGACCTTAGGTTGAAGATGAACACCCTTTATTTGCAACTAAAACACTTGCTGAAATTTCACATGAGGTCAGATCTTTTGTTATTTTCACAAAGCCCACTTCTTTCTAAAGTTTGTTTCTAATTATCTCTAGTTTGAACTTAAATTCCAGAATACCCCTCTTTTACCATTTTTTTTTTTTAATTTCAGTTTAACCCTTGTACCTATTTTCATCTTTTTTAAGTGCTTGAATATTCCTGAATTTGCAAAATTACCCCTCAACCTTTAAATTGAGATATTTCATCATTCTTGTGGGCCCTAAGCGATCCAATTTCAATCCTTGGAATCTGGATCCGCATCACTTAGTTGATTTGCATTTTGAATGAGGAACTTTCGATTTTCGATCTCAAAAGGGCCTCTACAATTAAACACTTTAGCACAGTTCATGTGCGTCTTGGACTAATGCACATGCTAATGCCTTTTCAATCTGATGATGGACATTTCTGTCCTCACATTTGTTAATCCGTGCCGGTTTTTGTGCACCGCTTTCGTTTGGTGCTGGTTGTGTTATTATAGAATCACTTGGTCATTTATGGGGGAAAGAGGGGGGGGGGGGGGGGG
>NC_056559.1:32720325-32741976 GCF_013358625.1 Macadamia integrifolia | reverse complement strand
GGGGGGGGGGAGGGGGAAGAAAAGTCTTGCAAGTTTAGTTTGATGATAGCATGTGCTCATGCCTCTTAGACAAAGGTGTAGTTCGCATTATCTGATACAGTTTCCTTGCTATGTTAGATCTGTCAACAAAGAAGTGCGTACCATGTAATACAAAGGATCTCAGGCCCATGACTGAACAAGCAGCTAATGAGCTAATTCCTAAGGTTTATTTTGGAGTTTCCATTTTATATATGCTTTCTTTGTGTTTAAATTACATATTATAAATTTTTTTTGTGTTCTTACTTATTAGGTACCAAAGTGGAGCCTGCTAAATGAAGGAGGTACCTTGAAGCTCAACCGTTCATGGAAGGTAAAGAGTTTCACTAAAGGTTTGGATTTATTTCAGGCTGTAGCTGAAATTGCTGAAGCAGAAGGTATTTCTCTTTTGCTCCACCATTTTAATCTCTGATCATACTTCACCAGCCTTCAGATTAAGTGTTCTATGAATGTAGTAACTGCCCTAGGTGAGAATAGTGAAATGTAAGGTTTTATTACATCATGGCAAGTCCTTAAGGTTTAAGATTTAAAAAACGTTGGAATAGATTCATATGGTTCAGTTCTTTCCAATAAAGGCCTTTTGATTACAAATCGGGGTAGTTTGAAGGCTCTAGGTTGATAAGTGAGGTCAAAATGGGTTGTCATTGCTAGATGAAATGCAGAACATTATCCATTAAGTTGAATCCAGGTACTATGCTGCTTGGTGAGATTGTTGACGGATTGTCATGCTCGTTAGTATTTCTAGGGAAGTCTTCCTTAATATATTGCTTCTTGTCTCCCCCTTGCAATGGATCTTGTTTGTAAGGAAGGAATATTCATACTTTTTTTTATTTCAGTAATAAAACAAGGTTTGATCACCTCAAAGGAATTGCACAGGTTGTATATCTGTGGGTTGACAGACGAACCCACATTCATTTCCATGTACAGGGATACATGTATCCGTGATAACGTTTATGAGAAATGTTTATCATGCTACCATCATCTATTCCATTTTGATGAGGGGAAAGGCTCATCATAGAGCCCTTGGTCTGGACAGTTGTATACTAGGTACATAGGCTACTTAATTTCTTCTGTGATTCACCCTATTTGTGGATGAATATTTATTCTTATATTACTTCCAGCAATAAAACATGGTTTGATCTCCTCAAAGGAATTGCACAAAGTGAATGTCAATACGTCTGAGGGTTGACAGCCAAACCCACAATCTTTTGCATGAACAGGGAGAAATCTGTGTTTCCTTGATAACCTTTTCAAGAAATGTTTACCATCTAATATGCTCTGATGAGCAGAAAGGCCCATCATAGAGCCCTTGATCTGGGCACTTGCTATACTAGGTGCACAGACTACTTAATTTCTTTTGTGATTCATCCCATTGAATTAAGAGAAACAACCTGATTTGTGATGTAATATGATAAATTAGATTGAATCAATGATGATTCTAGAGAACTTGGTAAAGTACTTTATTGATCTTCCATCTTTTATTTTATATTTTTCTGGAGAATATCACTAGTCTGTATGTGTATTCGATTGTGTCAGATTGTATGTATTGTGGGTCGTGAAAGAAGAATGTAGTTTTCCCCAGTAGAAAACTGAGCACTGAGATTCGGTGGCAAGAGACGATCTGAAAGTGGCTCTTTATTGCATATACCCAAATTAAGGAATATCATCTAATTATCTCCTGATATATGGAATGCTATTTAATTATTAATTGTAACACATTGTAACTCCTGGAGCATATTCACTCTTCCTTTTGTTTTTCCTCCTTTTCCTTAGAAACTGGTCCATAAAAAAACCCATGGTTTTGATATATGGTTCCTGTTCCTGTTGAGCTAAGGTATGGGACAATATGGCATACCAGCCACTTGAAATGAAATTAGACAGGCACAAGTGTGGAAGGTAGTTTCAGGAGGCCTTAGTCCTACCAATCTGGAAGTCTTATTTGTATTGGTGGCATATTGGATCACTAGAAAGCATCAGTTTTTTTTTTTTTAATCAACTTTTTAAAGTACGAGTTAGTTGATAGAATTTGTTTTAGAAGGTATGCAATTTATAATCATCTATTTAGCCATGCGCTTCTTGCGTTTTAGAGTGCTTCTCCTTGTTGATGATACACAAGGATATTTTTTGTGTTCTCTTGATAAGCAACAAGCCTGTGTTTCAAAATGCAGGCCATCATCCTGATCTTCATCTTGTTGGATGGAACAATGTGACGATTGAAATATGGACACATTCAGTTGGTAAGGAAGGCTGTTAATCAAGTCATCTTGTGTGTGTGTGCGCGTGTGTTCATTATGATTTTTAGTGCTCTTCACTGCTTTTGGTGAAAAGTTGAATGGTTCTCATTCAATCCCGGTATGACACAGTCTATGCAGTTGTGGGGTCAATATGGGCCCACGGGACTAGTTAGGCCCAAGGCTGGATACCCATCGTTAGTAAAAAAAAAAAAAAGTGTTCATTATGGATGAAGCTCTGGTACTGATCATGGTCTTCTTGTTTCATAGGTGGACTCACTGAGAATGACTTCATACTTGCTTCCAAAATCAGTGCCCTTGACCTCCATCACCTTCTAAGACGAAAAGCTGCTACTTAGCCATTGATTTGCAATTTGGATGGGAAGGTTATATGCTGTTTTTATGATAATATTGGAGACATAAATCACCTTAGTAGTTTGAAACCAACTTTTCTTTTATATTGAATTTATTTGGCATTTAATTGGATTCTCTTATGTAATAAAATGAAATTCCATATGTGCTCTCAGTTTTTCTCTTGGTCTTTATGTTCAGAATGCATCACCGAACATATATTAACAGTGTATCAAGCTATGGTTGATGCTTTTCGGCCTGGATTTATTCTTGATTAATCCCAAACCCAAATGACTGATGGCATTTCTACTAAAGAGTCCAGATAATGCTCCACCTGTATTCTGGTACATTGGCATTTCAAATTCTTTGTTATAAAATAATGGCAAAAGAATGGTCCCTGGTTGCGTGGCCCTTATGTCAAACACATGGCGGTGAAATTACACCTCCACCCTGGTGAAACTCAGGGAAGGGGCTTAGACAAAAAGAGAAGGGGAAAATTACATGATTACCCACTTTTGGGTTTCCATTTACAAAATTATCCATTTATTGTTTCAGTTAAAAAATATACACAAAGTTAGGTTTGGGTTTACAAAACTATCCAAAACAGTCATTCTCTTTCATCCTCCATCATATTTTGACACTTTTACCCCTAATTCTCTTTATTAGCCCTGTATCCCCATCCCAAGTGTTCTGCCATCAAATTAAAAACTCCACTGAAATTGGTTTTGCCAGCTTCCCCGATGGCTTCGCCATCAAACGGTTTTCAGGCAACTCCCGTGATTACACCCCCCCTGTGCTCATCGTTCATTGTCTTTGAAAATCGCCAGCTCACAGCACTTTGAAATTAGTAGGGTCTTTGGTCGGGATCCGACTATTGCTCCGATGTAATAATCGATATTCAACACATCGCAATCTTGGCCCTATGGAATCCTTGATTTTCGTAGGTTCCAGTTCATCCCTACCTCCCATCCCTCTCTCGTCTTCTATTGCAAGAGGGATTGGCTGGGGGTGTCGATGGCGGAGGCAAAGTGGGCTGCAGTTAGCGGGCATTGCGATAGAGTGGGTAGGCGTGTGGCGGCATGTTGGTGGTGGTGGTGGTGGTGGTAGCATGGGTCGTGATGTGGTTGCAGGAAGAAGAAGAAGAAGAAGAAGAAGAAGGGGCGGAGCCCCATATCCATATGATGACATTTTAAAAAGAAAGAACGGAATTAAGAAAAGTAAATAAAAGATCAGAAGCCAGAGTAGCCTTCAATCTAAGAGGTTTTCACAATGATATGACGGCATATATATGTTCCAAGACATGTTGGATAAATCCAAAAATGCTACTTGACTCCCCATCTTAGTCTCTCTCTCCCTCCTCAAGAGATCTCTCTCTTCTGTCCATCTCTCTCTGTTGGCATCCCTGCAACTCCTCACCAGGTAGGTTATTCAGCAATGATCGATGTATAGAGTTGTTTCATCCATATCGTTTTGGAACGCCAAAAACCAAATTCAAATGATGGATCTTCGCCTTCATCATCGTTGGCATCCCTCAAAAAAATTTAATCTTGGAAACCCACCTTCGAATCTTCCATGTTTCGTCGTTGTCATCTCGCCGGAGTTTAGCATGAGTGCCGACTATGGCTCTAGTTGCTCTCTCTCTCTCTCTCTCTCTCTCTCTCTCTCAACAACCCTACTCCAGCTCCCAACAGCCGTGTAGCAATCACCACACGCTGCAATTATGAACCGACGACCCAAAGTGGGCTTGGGTGGAACCGTGGAAGTGACAGGAGAAGGGGAGATGGGGTAAAATGGTAAAAAAATGTAGATGATTGAGGGCGGAGTACTGTATTCGGCAGTTTCGTAAACCCAATCCTAAAATTGGGTAATTTTGTAAACTCAAACTCATCTTGGGTAGTTTTCTAATGAAAAACCTAATAGTGGGTAATCATGTAGTTTTCTCAAAAAAGAGAAGTGACTTAGACAAAAATCTTCTTTGTCGATAACCTTGGACCAATCAATTGAATATTCATTAATTTGTAATAGATCAAAGACTACTTGAAAACAGCTCTTCCACCCGAGCATTATGTCCATGTGCCCTCCCTCATGGCCCCTGTGCTGGTGCAAGGGCTATGCGACTAGGGATAGTTCTTTTCCCCAAAGTAATAAATAAAAATTAAATGTGTCAGCTAGTACGGCTTGTAAGGGCAAAGAGGCTCCCGCTATTGCAAGGTTTGGGAGGGGCAAGTGCATGCAATCTTACCCCTTGCTTCACAAGAGAGATTGTTTCTAAGTTTTGAACTTGTGATCAATATGTTGCAATAGTGCAACATAATTGTTGTGTCACATGCTCGACCACTTAAATAATAGTAATAGTAATGATAATAATAACATAGATATTTCTCATGCGGGCGGCTGTGTGTGATATAGTTTGAGGTTAAAATTGACATGCCACTTATTACGACCAATCCTCGCCGCCGCTTGGTCTCCTGCTAGCCCGCATGATCTACAATTGTTTGCCGCCAACCCTGCTTGGCCAGCCCTCTCGATATGTTTGGCTCACTTGGCTTTTGTCAATTTGCTGCTAGTTGCAAGGCAAGCAGCCGTTTGGCAGCTAGCTTTTGCTCGACCGGCAATTGCTTAGCCGATGCCCTCAGTAAAGCTGGCGCTCAATCGTGCTTGTCATCTATGCTAGGCTAGCTGCAAGCTCGGCCATGGCCCTTCGCAAAGTCAGCACCCTCCATGAGACAAGCCCCCCTCACCGGCAATGCTCTCTTGGCGGCTGATTAGATAAAGAGAAATGGATATTTGTTAGGGTTTCCACAAAACCTAACTGAATATTACTTGACTACCTTTGGATGGGCTACCTTGCTTTGTTTTTAAGCCAATGTTAGCTTTTGGATCCAGTATGACGAAAATAGTTGTCCATAATGTAGATTCTTTCCTAAATAGTTGTGAATATGTTTTTTTTTTTTTTTTTTTTTTTTTTTTTTTTGTTTTTAAGATCAACTATATATTGACTTTCAGTTCAACCCGATAATGGCTTCATGACCATTTTCATTTTTCTTACAAGTTTTTTAAAACATTCTACTCTTTGGAAGGGATGTGCTAAGAAGAACAAGGCAAAGTACTTGTGTATCACATAGCAAAAAATGCCACCAAAGTTGACATTTGACTCATCTATTCAAGTAACTCTTCATCTAGCAAATGGTTATAATGATCAATAATGGATATTTTTTTTTTTTAAATTAACTTTTACAAAAGAAAAGGGGGCTTATTTGTATTTTAATGGGGTCTAGGTCTAGGCACCTTACTAGCTTTAGGGCCGGGTTTATGGGATAATTGGGTGGGGTTTCTTATAATACCCCAATAAAATGTTTCAAAACCTATGCAATCTAAGGGTTTCTCTTGGGGGCATACATCTGGTAGTCCATGTGAAAGATGATATGCTAGTGTAGAATTTTGGATATTTGGGGAATGGTTTGAATTGTCTGGCCCTCTTATGGGTATCTGTGTGGCCTTTCAGTGGCTAACTCATTGGCTTTTGAATTAAAAAAATAGAAATAAATAAATAAAGTAAAAATAAAAAATAAAAAATGAAGATCAGTCATACATATTATTATCATGAATCCTTTTCGAGGTCCATGTATTGGTGTGCACCATTTTCGTCATCTTTATATTTTGATGCATTTTATTTCCCATTTGACCAACTCTTTTTTCATTTGGAATTGAACATATGAGTGAGGACTTGAGGGTTTTCTTGTTAGAAAATTTCAGCTCAATTAATATCTCCCGTGTAGCAAAGATCAAGGGCACAGTCAAGTAAACCACTAGATTATGTTGATTAGGAACTAGAAAGAATCCCAAATAGAGCCCGGATCCTCATCTGTCTATACCCTCGAACTTCATCTCACACCAGATTTTATCCATCTAGCCTCAGGAACCAGATCCTCTCCAGTGTGCCCAATGCACATCCGATGGACAGGGGCATATGTTAGGGTGCTGTCACAGGGCGCATTGGGTAACTGGAGCGTATTTGGGTCCTCAACCCAATCTCATGGTATGATGTGAGATGGGTTGGAGGTAGGGGTGTCAATCGGTCGGTCTGGCTCGGTTTCGGTCCGGGTTGAGTCGGTTTCGGTGTGGGAAAGTTGAAACTGAAACCGAACCAATAAGGAAATTCCGGTTTCGGTTTGGTTTCGGTTTCGGTGCGGTTTGGTTTCTGTTTGCCTTCGGTTTCTTAAATCGATTTGTAACCAGGTTGGTTTTGGTTTTTGGTCCAGTTTGGATTCGACTTTCCATACAAATGTTTACAAAACTATGCAAATTTTGATTTTTTTAATGAATTTTGGAGTGTTTCGGTTTCTTACCGGTTTGGTTTCGGTTTTGGTCCGGGTTTTGAGCCGGTTTCGGTTTGGTTTCGGGTTCATCCGGTTTTCGGTGCGGTTCGGTTTGATTTTGGGGTTGCAATACTCCAAACCGAACCGACCCAATAAGGCTTCGGTTCGATTTGGTCCATGTTGTTATCGGTTCGGTCCGACCGGTTTTACCGGTTCGGTTTAAGAATTGACACCCCTAGTTGGAGGGTACAGCCGGCTGTAGAGTATACAAATTCGCCTTACTATAGTATGGCTATAAGGGTTCTTTTTTTTTTTTTTGTTAAATTTATGAAATGACTTTACTTAATATTGACTAGGAAGGTGTGGATTTTGTTTTTGGGTGGGGGACTAAAGACTAGGAAGGTTTCTCACCAAAATAAAAATGAAAAAAATAGAGACTCAGAAGGTTTGCATAATTTATGCTATCCCATGTATTTGATGTAGATAACCTCATACTTTTAATCTTCCTCCTCTCCAGATTTGAACTTCTCTTTACTCTTTCAAACCAAACTCTATTCTTCTTCTTCTTGGCCCCTATACCCTTTCTCTGATCCTCAAAAGGCAGCCATTAACTTGCCCCTTCTCCTTAGCAGATCCAAAAAAAGACCCAAAAATTAGATGAAAGCATGGAGGAAGTTGATGACTTTCAACCTCTTGTTTTGGATATTGGATCTAGAATGATTAAGGCTGGATTTGGAGGCGATGATGCTCCTAGAGCTCTCTTCTCAAGTGTTGTGGGAAGGCCAAGAACACATACAGCTTCTACAGTAATAAGAGATGCGTATGTGGGCGATGAAGCTGAATCCAGAAGAGGTATTCTCACATCCAAATACCCAATTGAACGTGGGATTGTTACTGATTGGGATGACATTGAAGCCTTAGTTCATCACACCTGTTACAATGAACTTCGCGTTGCTCCTGATTATCATTCAGTTTTCCTCACTGGAGTTCCTTTCTACTCCAAAGGTCACAGATTGAAGATGACCCAGATAATGTTTGAGACCTTTGATTTCCCCTATGTGTTTGTTGAAATCCCTGCAGTACTTGCTCTCTATGCTAGTGGTCGTACTACAGGTATTGTGCTGGATTGTGGTGATGGAGTTACCCACTCTGTTCCCATCTATGAAGGTTACCCAATCCCAAATTCAATTCAAAGGATTGATCTTGGTGGGTCTGATGTTACAGATGCTCTAATGAAATTCATGATCAAGAAAGAATCATGTTTGAATTCGAAAATTCTATTTGATCATGTGAAAGAGAAGCTTGCCTATGTGGCTTTGGATTATGAGGTTGAGTTAGAATCCACAAGGAGCAGCAGCAATAGCAGTTCATCAACTGAGAAGAGGTATGAGCTACCCGACGGTCAAGGAATTACGATTGGGGAGGATCGGTTTCGTTGCACAGAGGTACTCTTCCAACCCTCTTCAATCATGGGGATGAGAGTTGCAGGGATTCATGAAACCATTTATAATTCAATCATGAAGTGTCCTATTGATACAAGAAGATATTTTTATGGTAACATTGTAGTTACTGGTGGGTCAACCATGTTACCAGGCTTTACTGATCGTCTAAGAAAGGAGATCTCAGGACTTGCCGCTAGTAGGATGAAGATGAAGGTGGTGGTGGCACCACCTGAGGGGAAATACAGTGATTGGATTAGAGGGTCACTGTTGAGCTCATTTAGTGGTTTCATGAAGATGTGGATATCAAAGGAAGAGTACTATGAAACTGGGCCATCTATTGCTCAGTTGAAGTATTGCTTCTAGATTTGGCGAAAAAGCTTCTCTTTGATCTGAATGTCACATTCAAAGTGAGGAAAAACCCATTACCCCTTGCATCAAAACTACTTCTATTTGTGTCGGTTGGTTGTGGGTTCGATTTTCAGTATGTCCCACTATCGTTCATTGGTCCTACGGAAGCATCGCTTACCATACAATGGCTTGTCCTTGGGGCTATGATCACTACCATGGAGTATCCTTTTTCTTTACCAAAGAAAAAAAAAAAAACTACTTCTATTGATATTGTTGTGTATTATGCTACAATGGATTATCAGTTATCCTTCCCAGTGAGATCAGAATCATTTTTAGATGGATCATGTTTACTTGTGGTGAAACTGTTTATGAGAAATCGGTTGCACCAAATATGAATTGAATGAAATTTAAAACTGTCGAATCCCTTTTCTTGCATTTATTTTCTATTTCCCTATTCCTTTTCGTATACCTAATCTGTAGCTTCCCCAATATTCATGAAAGAGTATAATTTCCTCTGCATAATAAGGATAAGGAAAATAGAATCCTGATGTAAATAGTAAACACACTAGAGCATCATCTATTTATAAACAAACAAAAGGCAGCTACAAAGCAAAATGTTAAACACTATATAAAGTGATCACATAACCAATGATAGGAATTATTATCTAAAATCCTTGATTTTTATATGGAGTGTGACATCACCTCATATGTATCCCTGTAATATCAATACATGAAGTAGAATAAATAGAATTAAAGAATACAAGGTGAAACTGATTGTGAACCAACACTACAAACTGCATATAATCTGGATAGCAAAAATCGAGTAGAAACTAGTATAATTGGACAAAATGCAAAATGATTTTGATTTTTGTTGATTCTTATCTGAGGGAATTTTGATTTCACCTTATCAAAATATAAGCCAAATCGAAACCAGACCAATTGACACCCTTATCCTTTTTTATTGTTGCATTAGATAACTTTTGAGAATAAAGAAAGAGACATTTGAAAAAAAAAAATGTTATTACTTATTAGTTCACTAGTTTGTTGACGAGAAGTTATTTAAAAAAAAAAGGGGCATAACTGGTGCACATGGGGGCGATACGACCAGCCGCCTCCTTGAAATGGAGAATGATGCCTCTATTAATGCTTGCTTGTGCACTCCCATCGGTCCTCACGCATGTGTAAGAGCCACACTCCCTTACAGGAAGTACTTCCCCATTATTTAATTTTATGTATCTCCCCTATTTTCTTTAATTGCATTTGGTCATCTTCAATGAAATGACTTAATTATGTTTAACTCTTTTTGTTGGTAAAATAATTATCTTTAACTCTATTCTTTTGTCTAGCAATACTTGTATTTCTTGAGAGAAAAATCTTAAGGAAGAAGAATGCTGCCTAATTGTGTGGCTCCTATGTTCAAGCACAAAAGCACACGAGATTACAATTTTACCTTGTGAAATAAAAAAATGTCATCCATGTTGATATCCTTGCATGCGCTTTCATTGGCCTCTACTAGTGTAGGGGTCACGTGACTAGGCAACGATCTCTTGCTCAAAAATAAATTGAATTTAACATTTCATAAACTTGAAGAATAAATATTTTGAGATTAAAAATGTGTGATCACGAATGGATATTGTTGCATTTTTATCCGAAATATTAACAAGCCGTTCCTCTTTCCAGGAAAAAAAAAAGTAGTTCCTTTATCCCACAAAGAGTTTCTTGCTTATTTCTACAGACGGAAAGTTAAAAAATCATCATATAATAATTGAGAGAAAAAAATTAACTTGAAAAAATAACTCCAATGGATTTAAACTTCAAAATTTTCATTCGCATCAGGACAACTTATGTAGTGGTCGGCCAACTCAAGTTCACATTACTTCGCTTCCTCAATCCCCCCCCCCCCCGGTTACTAAACTGTCTTTTATAAGCAACCTGTTGAATCTCATTCAAGTTAGTAAAAGCTTTGCTTCTTGTAGTGACGCCCGTAATGCTTCTCTTCATTTGCGTGCCTCCTTTCAGCTGATCTATGACCACCCTCTTGTGCTAGTTGATCTTTAAGGCCATTCGAACAACTAATGATTCATATTGATCTGTTATGTGTCCCTCCATCGAGCATTGAGTAGTCCTCTCATTGACCTAGAAATGCTTTCTTAGAATGCACACCATCTCTTTTGGAGAGAATTATATGCCATGGGAGAGAATTAAGTTCAATTGGAGACTATTAAGGGCTATGGCACAATTCTACCCCTATTTCCACTCTATTTGAAATCTCTCAAATGAGTCATGGTAATCGCTAATCAATGCTAAAGAGGTAAATAATAAAAAGGAGTGTGTTCCCTCTACCGCCAGGGTACTAATTCTGGAGATTGAAGGATCCCAAAAACGAATCTTACAATGGGGGGCTATTTAAGACAATTCACTATTCAAGGTGAGGGTGTGTGCAAAAGGGTTCCACACTTTCCCATAATAAAATTAGAAAAAAAGATCGCTGCCTGGTCGTGCTCCTCAATGTGGTCGATGCCTGCTTATGCTCTCTCATTGGCCCGCATGTTGGTGCAGAGCCATGCAACCAAGTAGCAATCCCATAAAATTAATAAGAAATTGGAGGAAAAGAATGCTGCCAGACTGTATAGCATACACTAGCACATGTCTTTGTCTATCTCTCTTCTCATTTCTACGAAATGATATATTTGCCCCCTATTGTGGGAGAAGAGAGATAGACACAAGGAATCACTAATATATGCTATACAGTCAAACAGGAAACTCAATTCCAAATTAAAAGTTTAACTATAACAACCAATTTATTACCTTTGCACGTGCTAATGCTCTTGAATTTGGAATCTAAACTTCTGTCACTTGCGACAAAATTTACAAATAAGCAATGATCGAAATTAGATTAGACTGTTCAATCCACAATAGACAAAACCCTCCTTACAAAGGAATCTGCACATTTGTGATAAGCGTAACATGCCAATCTGTTATATCATATTCCTATTAAGACGACATACACAATTATAAATCAAATCTTTTGTTTTATTCATAAAAAACTATTAATAAAATAAGTATAAAGTGACAACTTGTAATATCATATTTTCCCCAATGACCATATATAAAAATCAAGTCTTTGTTTTTTAGTAAACAAATCAAGTCTTTGTTTGCAAATAATATATTAATACAACGTAGACACTTGGATTATCATTTTTTTTTTTTGGGGAGAATAGGATTATTTATTGAAGAGCGTTCAATGCAAGGTATCAGAAGTAGGTAAGTCAAACAACCAATGAGTGAAAAGTGTTCAATTTACCGCACATGCATAAGGCAAGTCTTTCTTAACCAAAGTGTTTAATGTAGAAACACAACCCTAAAAATGATGGAGAAGGTACTGGAAAAAAAAAGAACAAACAATGTATATAAGTTTACGAGGTTCAGTAAGATTGCCTACGTTCTCGATGAAATGAGATTCTACTTCATTATCAATAGAGAATAGGGTTACATCGCTCGTCCTCACACCTCTCAGAATTGCTTATAGAAAAAGTAAATCTCGCTATAAATATATAGCGAAAAACCCTGACACCGAAAAGTACAAAACTACCCTCAAATAAAAAATTCAAGTGGGGACTATCAGGGGGCCTGCACCAGTGCTCCCTAGATTAAACTGCAACGAAATACAAGATACTGTATACTAACATTTAATGTCCTATAAAATATTAAGCACCTCAATAAGAGAAAGAAGGAAAGTTGTGGTTAAGCAGCCAGATGAGCTCTTCCTCTAGGCACTAGATTCCCTCCAAAATACCATGAAGAATTCAACTCTTAAAGCTAAGGCTGGATTGAAGACTTGAAGTATAATTAATCAGGTCAGTAAGGTTTACCAAAAAATAATAATAATAATAAAATAAATATAAAAATTAGGCCAGTAAGGCAATTTGGTTTGAGTTTTAGTTTTGAAGCATTTCACATTTTCATTTATATTCTCTTATTCTCTTCTTTTGAGTTAGTAAAAGCCAAATCAATTCTTCTTAGTCCCCTCTACCACACCTTTCTCCTCTCTGCCCTTCACTTCTTCTCACCCCTGAGAATGAAGTCCTAATTACAGAAACCAAGCATGGCTAACTACGAGGACAACCCACCTATTATCCTTGATAGTGGAAGTGGAACAATAAAGGCTGGATTTGCAGGCGAAGAAGCTCCAAGAACAGTGTTCCCAACCTTTGTAGGTGGACTAAAATATGATGGTCCCCTGTTTGAAATAGATCAGAGAAAGAAGAACTATATAGGAGATGATGCCAAGATCAATAGAGGTATTTGCACATTAAGATACCCAATTGAGAATGGGATTATTACTAACTGGGATGACATAGAAAGTCTATGGCATCACACCTTTTACAAACAACTCTGTGTTGCTCCTGAAGAACAACCCATTCTCCTTACTGAACCTCCTCTCAACCCAATTGAGAACAGAGACAATATAGCACATATGATGTTCGAAATATTCAATGTTCCATCTCTGTATGTTGCAATCCCAGGAGTTCTATCTCTGTATGCAAGTGGTCATAGAACAGGTATTGCATTAGATTGTGGAGATACAGTTACCCACACTGTCCCAATTGTTGAAGGTCAAGTCCTCTCACATGCCATTCTCAGGGAAGATCTTGGCGGCCGAGACGTTACAGAAGCTATAATGAAGGATTCTAAGATCCCTCTTGATATCAAGGACAGCGCCGAGCGGGAAATTGTTTGTGATCTGAAGGAGAAGCTATGTTATGTAGTGAATGACTATGAATTGGAGTTAAAACAAGCTTTACAAAACAGGGGATTGATTGAGAGGTGCTATGAGTTACCTGATGGTCAAGTTATTACTGTTGCTGTGGAGAGATTTCTTGGGCCTGAGGTGCTGTTTCAACCATTGTTGATTGGGAAAGAAAGTGAAGGGATTCATGAAATGATTTATAATTCTATCTTGAGATGTGATGAAGAACACTGGAAGGATTTGTATAGTAATATTGTGATTAGTGGTGGGTCTACATTGTTTCCAGGAATTGCTGAACGTTTGAACAAGGAGATACTAGTGCTTGCTCCTAGTAATAGGAAGATTAAGGTGGAGGCGCCACCTGAGAGGAAATATAGTGTTTGGATTGGAGGATCAATCTTGGCTTCTCTGCGTTCATTCCAGCAGAATTGGATATCAAAGGAAGATTATGAAGAATCTGGACCAGACATCCTACACAGAACCCACTTTCAGATTCGGTGACTTGTTTTGAGAGCGGATCAGGTTCCCATAGGAGAATCACAGGACTGATCCACATACATGAAATCCACACAAGGAAGAACTAGGTGGACCTGATCCACACTCGTTTGTTGTTGCCTTTTTCATGAGAGAGAGAGAGAGAGAGAGAGAGAGATGTTCTTGCTTTTTTTTTTTCGTTTGTTGTTGTTGTTGTTGTTGTTTTTGTGTGCATCTTCTCCTTAGATAGGCAGGTGGCTAAGAGCAAACCTCTTATTCAATTCAATGCCTCTTTAGTTAGAACTGCAGGTGCAAATCCTTAAAGCATGATTTCATCAATGCCTCTTTTGTTTGGACTCAAATTCTCTGCAGCAGGCAATGAGTGATAGTGAGGATCTAATGGTTGGG
Organism: Macadamia integrifolia; assembly: GCF_013358625.1. Classification (NCBI taxonomy): domain Eukaryota; kingdom Viridiplantae; phylum Streptophyta; class Magnoliopsida; order Proteales; family Proteaceae; genus Macadamia; species Macadamia integrifolia. Next base: position 32,727,617 of record NC_056559.1, on the reverse strand, counting down.
GGGATCTTGACATGTACCCCAGCAGTCAGATGCTCACTGTCACTCACTGCCTGCTGCAGAGAATTATTAAATGTGTATAACAATTAAACTTTTTGACATAATGATATATCACTTTCAATTTATTTTTGAAAACCCTTTTACACTTTCATCTTAAAATTTTTTGAGAATAAAACAAAAGAAACTCAGAAAAGGATGTCAAATTCTAAACACACTAACGGAAAAAGAGTGCTCCCTAGTCATGTGGGCCCTATGGCAGACATAGGAGGATGCAGAATTACCGCCTTGCCCTTTGTAAAATCACAAACTTCCATCCTTGTTGCAGCCCCTACACATTCTCTCATCGGCCCCCACATGGTGTAGGCCTGTAGGGGCTACATGATCAGGCAGTGATTTCTTGCCCTACACTTATAGAGGTCTTTTGGGGAATCTATTTTAAGGGGTGGTCCCTTCAGCATCATTGAAGAGCAAGGGTCATGACTCTGAAATTTAGGTTAGAATGGATAGAATCAACCAATTCGACTTAGAATCAATAGGAGTTAATTTGACTTAGAATCAATAGAAACAAATCTCGATTAACTCTTATACCATGCATATTGAGTCTAGACGATTTTCATTGATTCTCAACCAATTCTTTGACAATTCAAATAAGAATCAATTGAATTTGATCCCTTGCCAGATTCTGAGTTTTTAAACCTTTCTAAAGTTTTTTTTTTTTTTCTTTTAGAGGGAAGTGTTTTGGAAGTGCGGTTCCTATGCGTGTGCAAAGGTCGATGAGAAAGAACGAGGAAGCATCCACAGAGGCATTATTTTCTATCACCATGTGTTTAAGCACAAGGGCCACACTCCCCCTGCCGAAAACATTTTCCCTTCTTTTAAATAAGCGAATCCTAGCTAAAAAAATATATTTGGAGGTGACATTATAGAATCAACAACCTAATAGATGCTACAACTACTACCCTCTTAGCAACCTGATTAATGCGATAGCTACTACTTTCACTCTCTCTCTCTCTCTCACATTCATTTTAGCAGAAAAATTATATTGAATAAGGGAAAAATAAATTACTCTGTCTGGGAACATGACCTAAGCCAATGCTTTCATGAGTCTATCTCTCTCCTCCCCTATGAAGCACCTCTACCCTTTGTTTGAGGGAGGAGAGAGATATACATAAGGAATGCTGGCAAATTACATGATTACCCATTGGGTTTTCTTCTACAAAACTGCCCACCTTATGTTTAGATCACCTAATGTTTTGGTTAACAAAAATACGAAAAATTAGGTCTGGGTATACAAAACTACACAAAACACTGATTCTCCCTCAACTATCTACACTTTTTATACTTTCTTACCCCCATCTTCTTCTACCTCCCTCTCTGACCATCACTTCTACCCTATGACTGGCTGTTGTTGATTAAATAGCATCAATAAGATCAACCGATAAAGAGCCCTGATAAAGTGGGATCCATGTATTCTTCTTCATCTTCTTGCATTGTCTTCTTCACCAACTGGCAAGCAGAAGGAACACTACTGCCTGACACTAAGGCACCATTTGACAACGTTCCGTTTCTGCCATTTTCTTGTTCCAAGAAACGGAGAAACAACCTAAAAAGCGTTTGATAAAGTTGTTCTGTTTCGCCCGTTTTTAAAAACATAAATCAAAATTTATGACTATTTACAATTTTAGAAACAACTATGACAAAACAATTCGGACTTGTTTCGTCGTTTCTAGAAATGAATTTGAGAGAAAAAAAAAAGGCTGTTGTGCTCGATAAATCTCTCAACTATTTAAACCTAAAAAGAGGCAACTGAACACTCTCTCCCTTTTGGGCATCCAATGATACTATTGGGTTTTTTAGTGACATTATGTCTGTAAAAAACGTTTCGAGAAACATGCTTATCAAATACCAAAAAAATCCGTTTTTATTTTCAAAAACGTGAAAATCCATTTCTGTTGTCTCTAGACACAGAAACAACAGAAATGTTATCAAACGGTGCCTAAGAGAAATGCAATAAAGACCTTTCAATGTTTTGCTTGGAGGGACCTAAAAAGGTTAGATAGACCTACAATGGCTCTAAGAAATTATAAGTGTAGACATGTATAGCTTAGGGTTAATAATTACAATTATAATTTTAAAGAAAAAAAATTGAAAACTGAAAAAGAAAGAAGACAAGGAATCCATGTAACTGACTCCTTTTACTTGAGAAACAAGGGTATGGGTGTTTTTTCATAGTTTATTTTCACTTCCCCATGTATGTGGGTGTGAGGATCGGATCACAAGTGGGTGACATTCTTTCTCTAAAAAAAAATCGGTGATCCATATCGAGAATAAGTTGTCGACTCACTTTGGAATTGGTTGGGACCGAATTCAATTTCTGTCATTTTAAATCTGAATATTTTCACTCAGATTCATATGAATCAAGATTTTCAAATCAAAAAGCTGATTTCAAGTTGATCTTAATCAAAATTTTTTACAAACTGAAAACACAAAATGTCGAAAAGATCCTCTCCAATTATTACGTGCTCTAATTAATTATCGATCCGTTGAGCGGACTTGGGACGCGTGCCCATCATTTTCTGTGTGGTCGTATACTATATTATCTTGGTAATCAACCACTGACCCATAAGTGGTTGGGACTTGAAGAAAGGGACGACGTAATTTATATATTCTAATTTTTTTGGTAGAATTTATATTTCCTATCCTTAAAGGCAAAGACTTTCATAAATTAATGACTTAGTAAAGACAAAGACTTGCATAAATTACTTAGAAAGGACAAAGACTTTCATAAATTAATGTCATAGTAAAGACAAAGACTTGCATAAAAAATTTATAGGATATATATGTGGGCTTTAAAAAAAAAATAAAAAAACTACCTATAGAGTATACCTATGCCAAGACACTAGCTGTGAAAACATGGCGTTGCTTCATGCATGTTTTTCCATTGATTATGAGTGTTAATGTGTGCATACATTATCGGGTAGCTTTCTCTAGCATAAGAAAATATATATGTTTGAGTTTTTAAAAGTATTGTTGACTTTGTAATCTACACCAAATTCATCAATTTTGAAATAGTTATAAAAAAAAAATTGCCAATATAAATTAATTACAAAAAAAACTATCTGCTTGCATATGCCTATGACTAGAAACAGGCGAATACGAAAAGGCTGGGCTGTCTCCCTATCTCATGTGATGGACATGCCTTTACGTAGTCTCCCATTAGTCTGTGTGTTGGCATAGTAGTCGTATTCTCGAGTCTCATTGCCCTTGTTTGTACTAGCACCAAGACAATTGAGAGGGCACATAGGGGTATCAAGAGAATATGGTTTTTTGGATTTCACAAGGGTGTATGCGCTATCCTTTGTGTTTGGGCAGCCGTGCGACCAGATTACATTCTTTTAACCAAAATTTAGTGGGAGAAAAAAAACCTTGTTATCTAGCGTTTCCCATGCCAGACACAGCTGGGGCACTGCTCTTTTCACACCTAGATATGTTTGGTCGCCGGAGCCCGTCGACGAACACAATTCATTTTGCTTAGTTAGTATATGGGGTGTAATAAACGCTCCTTGATCTGCACCAGACACATGGGGCTGCCAAAAGATGCTTCCACCCATGTGAAACCCTTAAAGAAAAAAAAAATATATATTCAGCAAGTTTACAAAATAGAATAAAAAATAACAAGTTGTGGTTTAGATTTCTATTTCAATAAATGCAGATTGGGCAGTCTCCCTTCTCTGTGTGCCTGCCCTTTCATTTCCTCTTTTTCTCTCTCTCAGAAAATTGTAGCTTATCTAATCTTGTGCTTTATCCATGGCTGCCAAGAAGACCTCTGAAGCCTCTTCTTCCACCAGTCGATGGAAGTATGATGTTTTCTTAAGTTTTCGCGGTCAGGATACTCGCACAAACTTCACTGATGTCCTTTTCAATTGGTTAGACAGGGATAGGATTCTCACCTTTAAAGATGATGTAGAGCTAAACAAAGGAGAGAATATCTCTTCTGAACTAATGGCAGCCATTAATGGTTCTAGGATTGCCATTATCATCTTCTCTGAGAATTATGCTTCTTCATCTTGGTGCCTTGATGAACTGGTGAAGATCTTTGATTGCAAAAAAGATGGCCAACTACAAAAAGTTCTACCTGTTTTCTACAAGGTGGATCCATCTGATGTTAGGCATCAACGTAACAGTTATGGGAAGCCATTTGAGGGACATGAAGTGCGTTTCAAGAATGAAATGGAGAGGGTGGAGAAGTGGAGGGCTGCTCTCACTAACGCTGCAAATTTGTCAGGGTGGCACCATGCGAAGGATGGTAATGGGTATGTCTTAATCAAATCCTATTTTTCATTTTTGTTTTGCTAACGATGGGTATCCAGACCTTTGGCCAGACTAGTCCCGTGGGCCTCTTAATCAAATCCTATCACTTCTTTATTTATTACTATATTTGGCTTCTACTTCTATGGTTCTATCTTCTATCTCCCATGGATTTTTTGTTTCCGCATTCTATGTTTGGATGCTAAGAAAAGGGGAAAAAAGATTAAAAAAATATTGAATTTAAATTTAGAATTGAGTTTTCCTAAGGCCATGGTGAATGAGAAGGCCCTTCGCGAACCCAAACTATAGGGGGAGAGGGGGGTCACATCTGAACCGTATCATCATTCAGTCATCAGTGAAAAAAAATTGCCCTTAAATTTATGTCTTATTATTATTATTATTTATTTTAGGTGGGAGGGGGAGGATTATTAGATTGAAGTTATGATTCATTTTAACCAAAGGACCAAAAAAAAAAAAAAACTACTGATCTCAACTCTCAAGCATAGTTGTAAAAATTGGATTGGCCCGGATCGAATTGTTATCAGCTGAGACCGATCCACTTGTAATGTATAATGGTAAAAAAATCTGGTTAACACTTCACTTGTGCAGCCTTCCAATACCAATATGATATCGGTGTGGTCTAATTTATTTACCTGATCCATATTGATATTATATTGGTATTGGTAGACTGCCCTCTTGATACTCCTTGTGCGCATCTCAAGTCCCACAATGAATGACTTTTCATTTAACATGAGCACAAAAAAAGTTGGTCCTAGATATAATAACTAAGAAAAAATGTCCTTTTAACTGAAATACATACATAGATATAGATATGGGACGAAAGCAAGAAAATGACACATTTTAGGGGAGGTTTGAGATGATAGTTTCAAATTAGGGTTGAAAATAGAAAAGGGAGATATGGGATTGGGAGATATCATAATTTAGAAGTTTCATGAAATTATATAAGTGGTTTAGTAGTAGCTTTCTTTAAGTAGATGGCAATAGTTTTATCTATAAAAAGGAAAGTCAAAATTTACAAGAAGGAATTGGCACTAAAAGTCTTTTGGTCTTTAGAAAATTAAAAACCATTAAAAAAAAGTGGATTAAGCATTGGGTGAGAGAAGCCTTGTGGGTAACCCATCCTCCTCTAATGTATAATTTGGATAATTTTGATCTTCCAAGTCAGTCCATAGATGTAAAATCCCATCTATTGTAAGCCAAATGGTCTATAGTGTTAAAAGCAAAATCCTTTTACCAATATTGGCAATTGGTAATACCTTGACTCTAAGCATACTTAAATTTAATTTATGCTTTCTTATAGTTGCTGCACTCTTACTTTGGTAACTAAAGTTTTATTGTGCCTTTTTATTTTTGTTTGCATAAAAATCATCAGACATGAAGCAGAGGTTATTATAAGGAAAATTGTTGAAGAAGTGTTGACAATAGTAAACAAGACACGCTTTCAAGTTGCAGCACACCCAATTGGGTTAGATTCTCACATTGAGCACTTAAGATGTCTGTTAAATGATGAAATGAATGCCGTTCGCATCATAGGGATATATGGCTCTGGTGGAATAGGTAAATCAACTATAGCGAAGGCCGCTTTTAATGATATGTTTAGAAATTTTGAAGGTAGCAGCTTTCTTGCTAATGTTAGAGAGCTTTCGAGACCACCAAAGGGTTTAGCTCTCTTACAAAGAAAACTTCTCTCTGATATATTGAAGAGAAAAGACAAAGACATAGACATAGACAATGAGGACGAAGGAATCAATATTATTGAAAAACGTCTATGCTGTAAAAGAGTTCTTATTGTTCTTGATGATGTGGCTGATATGGAACAATTTGATAAATTGTTTAGAGGGCATGACTGTTTTGGTCCAGGAAGTCGGATAATTCTAACAACTAGAGATGAACACTTGCTAAATAGGCCAGAGGTGGATGAAAAATATGCAGTCAAGACAATGAATCAAGATGAATCCCTTGAACTTTTTAGCTTCCATGCCTTTAGACGAAATCATCCATTTGAAGACTTTGTGAATCTCTCAAATGATGTAATACAATATGCAGGGGGCCTTCCGTTAGCTCTTGTCATTTTGGGTTCTCATCTTTACCAAAGGAATCAAGATGAGTGGGAAAGTGAATTGAAGAAAATAAGCAAGATACCCAATCGTCAGATTTTAGAAAAACTTAAAATAAGTTATGAGGCATTAGATGATATCAACCAGACCATATTCCTTGATATATCATGCTTTTTCATTGGAAAAGACAAAAATTTTGTAATTACAATTCTAGATGCTTGTGGTTTGGAGGGAAAAGCTGGAATTATACTTCTCAGAGAGAGGTCTCTGATAACAATTGATGAAGATAACAGGCTACGAATGCATGATATGATTCGAGATATGGGAAGGGAAATTGTCCGAGAACAGTTTCCTCGGAAGCCTGGAGGACGTAGTAGATTGTGGGACAATGACGATGCCATTGATGTATTGGTAAACCTCACTGTAAGTATTTATAACATAAATGAATCTCTTATCATATAATGATTATTAGCAAATAGATGTGAAAATTGTCCCCACTCTAAGTATTGTTTGTTCTAGCATTTCCTTTTCCTTATTAATTTCTTTCCTATATCAGGGAACTGATGCAGTTGAAGGCCTCCAATTAGACTTGTATCGATATAATGTGGAAGAGTTTGGCCTATTGACCATTGAAGGATTTTCTAAAATGCCTAATCTGAGATTACTCAAAATTGATATTCCAGAATCCAGCATCAATATAGATGAGGAACATTCTCTTCAAGAGGGGGCTTCTTGTTTCAGAAACTTAGTTTGGATTAGTTGGGAAAGATTCCCCTTCAAATGTATACCAAAAAATTTTCATCTAAGGAAGCTTGCTGTTCTTGACATGCAACTGAGCAATCTCACAGAAGTTTGGAAGGAAACCAAGGTATATGCCACAATTGATTTTTTAAAAAAAAAAAAAAAAAT
>NC_056559.1:32699665-32720305 GCF_013358625.1 Macadamia integrifolia | reverse complement strand
CCCCAATTTTTTTTTTTTTTAATTTGTTTGAGTTTTATCTTATGTATTTTGTGGAAACTAATTTTTCTCCATTCTTCCAGAATCTCACGAAGTTGAAAGACCTCAATCTTAGTTCTTCTCACTACCTAACTTGTACGCCGGACTTCTCAGGGTTGCCGAATCTTGAGAAACTTATTCTCAGTGGTTGTAAAAGTTTGGTTGAAGTCCATGAAAGTATTGGTCATCTTAAAAAACTTATAAACTTGGATCTAGGGCATTGCAACAATCTCAATGATATTCCAAGCGGTATTAGTAAATTGACATCGCTTGAAACACTTGATATTTCTTATTGCCCAAAACTCAGGGAATTGCCAGAGGGAATCGGGAACTTGAAACGTTTAACAATGCTTGATGTGAGAGAAACAGCCATACGAGAACTACCTTCTTCCTTTGGACTTTTAAAGAACCTTACAGTTTTCAGTCATGCTTTGCGATATGGAATAAGAAATTCAGCAGTCCTAGTTTCAGTTTCTTTTGATGGTTTTTGCTCCTTAAAGCAGTTAACTTTGGAAAATTGCAATCTTACAGATGATGATATACCTGATGATTTTTGGATGTTATACTCTTTGGAGTCATTGAATCTATCTGGAAACTATTTTGAGAGCCTCCCATTTGGCATTGGCCAACTTTCAGCACTTCAAACTTTGAATGTAGGGTTTTGCAAGAGACTTCAATCATTGCCAATGCTTCCATCAAGTTTGAGGTCTCTTGATGCATCATTTTGTGTGAAGTTGAAAAGCTTACCAAATCTATCAAACTTGAAGCATCTGCTGATGCTAGATCTTTCAAGGTGTAAAAAGCTGACTGAAATTGAGGGCTTAGAAGGTTTGAAGTCTGCAGCAAATATAAAATTACATATGGGTGTCAATTTGAAAAGTTTTGCCAAAGAGAAAATCTTCCAGGTTTGTCCCTCTCTCTCTCTCTCTCTCTCTCTCTCTCTCTCTCTCTCTCTCTCTCTCTCTCTCTCTCTCTATATATATATATATATATATATGTAAATTTTCTTGTTGCCTGCAGTCACGTGCTAAAATTTGGCAAGGGTCTTTTAAAACCCAAGGGGTACTTGTGAACCCATAGAGGTAAGGGATTATTATATTCCAATGCATTCGATTGCAAGCAGTAAATTGGTAACAAGAATCTTCCCGCCCCGACCCCACTCCCCGCAAAAAAAAAAAAAAAAAGAACACCCCACGGTCTCAAGAATCTGAATTGGATTGGTTGAATTGACCAATCAGATCAGAATCAGCTGAACTCAAGCCCAAGTGGCTAGTCCACAATCCAAAACTAGGGTTAGGGTAGAATCTAGCTAGTTTTAGTAGATTCTTGATTGATTCCGGTGAAGATTGATTTAGATCACAATTCCTTTTTTTTTAAACTGTCTTTTTTTAGGGGGGAGGGGAGAAAGAACAGTACCCAATTGTGTTCCCTATGCCCTCCAATGAGGAAGTGCATATGGATATCCACTAGAGAGCACACATGGGCATTTCATGGGACCTTGTGAGAGGGAATAGGGAACTAGACCAGTTAGGTAGCATCTCAACCCCCCTCCCCTTTTCTTTTAGGTCTAAAAGCATTGTCACACACACTTGGTCTAAAAAAGAAGAAATAATTTCTATAAATAACATGATTTAATTGCTTCCATGGACAGGGCACATCTATAAACAATGTCTGTGACATCTTTCTGGCTGGAGATGAAGTTCCAAAGTGGTTTGACTTTCAAAGTGAGTCATTTCCATTATATTGTCAAGCAGTCAACCTCATAACAATGAGATAATACAAGGGTTGATTATATGCATTGTTTTTTTGGAACCCTCAAGTGGATGGATCACCACGTTGGCTAGAGAAACAGTTATATTTCTTAATGAATCAAAGAAATTTAAATGAACCCATCAAAGTGAAATTCCACTTGAAGAGAAAGAAATGACTTGGTTGATCAACATACCAAATTGGGTTTGGAAATCATTTGCTGGATATGGGGATATCATCAATGTTTCACTAGAGACAAGATTTCAAAATGAAGTTCATGTGAAGAAAATTGGACTCAATTTCTTTTATAAGTCATTGCATGAGAATGTATCTGAGGAAAATTCCGAAGCATCCCTAAGCATATAATATTTTGGATTCTTCGATTTGGAGATATTTGCGAAGCTTTGGATCTACATTGAACAATATATTTTTCTTTGACTACAATGGTGGATCAACTAAATCAACTAAACTTCAACCCTTGGAGCCATGGAGGATGGTTTTCGTTTTCTTCGACAATAAATCTTGTTGGTTGTGCTTTTGGTAATTTTTCTTTCTTTCTTTTTTAGTTGTGAGGAAATGGATTGCAAAGTTATGATATTGGATGTTTTCTTCAAATTGCCCAATAAATTTGAGAGAATAATTGCTTTTTGTGAGGAGGAACTTGGATGTACTCTTTTTGGCAAAACCTTAAGAAATTTGTTGAAGTTGATTGAATAGGCTACTGTTGTGATATGGCACTACATTGCCATTTTTTAACTGACTACATGTTAAACTAGTGAACCCAGATATTATTAGATAAAATCATTAAAAAAATAAAAGAGACTAATAAAACAAACAAATAGCAAAAGACATGACAGAATAAAACACAATTGTAAGATTTAAAAACAGATCAGAATGTTTATCGTTCAAAGTTTGAGCCGTTGACAATATGGTTGCACCCATACATGGGGTGAAATGATTGCCCCACTCCCGATAAAATGTAATAATGATTCCTTACGTGACGCTTTGCATGCTCTCACAGTGGTTCCCACAAATGTGCATAGGTCACAGCCCCATAGGAAACACTTGCTCAATTTTTTTTTTTTTTGGAGTGTTCCCTAAAAGCAGCATGGCCTTTATATCCGTGGCGAAGCCTTTTCTTTTTATTTATTTATTTATTTTATTTGTAGTAGTGAATATGGTATCATTGATTTCATAAGAAAAATAATAATAGTAATAATAATTAAAAGAATATAGATATGATTTCCACAAGTTTTTATTGTCATCCCCAACTCTATATCATAGAATGAGAGAGCCTCTTTCCTCATTCTTTCCTTTCAATTCGTTGATTGATCAGTTTTCCCTCTACTGGAGCTAGAATAAGAGTTGCTTCTAATGGCATAAATTAATCACATAAACAATCTTTAGATATGCAATAACCAACGAGCCATGCATAATTTGAATTGTGAATTTGATGTTGATGAACATTTTTTTTTAATACTTTTCGATGAAATATCTTACTTAATTTTTTTAAATTTTGAGAGGATATGAAGATTATTAGTTATGATTGGGATTATTGTTAGAACAATGAACTATAATTTTTTTATTTGTTTTTGGTTATTATTGAGATTTTTTATTATGGACTTTGTTCTATGTTCAAGTACCCAATTAAACTATTCAACAAGTTTGCTTATGTGGCTAAAATCGTGTTTTTAAATTTATAGATAATTAAAATATATGTAGGATGACATTTATGTAATTTGGTATAGACCAAAGAAATACTTCTTTTAAGATGCATTTTATACATGTTTATGTTTTTTTTAGTGTCAGAAGTACTTTTTTTTTTCTTCGTGATTTACCATACATCATTTGTAGGCTAGAAGTATTCCAAATTAACAAAAACACAAACGTACTTCAGCCATCATGAAAGGAAGATCATTGAGCAAGAAGGTGCTAGGGGTTCTTCCAATCACTGTTGGGGGCGGACTTTCTTCATGGTTCCACAGCTTGCAAAAAGGGGTTCTTCTTCCTCTATTATGTTCAATCTTCTTAGTCTTTCATCATTATTTTTTTCGGAATATTCCTACTAAAGCCTATCCAAATAAGTGAGGGTGGGAATAACTAGTAACTCTTCAACCTTTTTCATTCCTTGTAGTTTCACCCCACTACACATGGGACCCATTCCCGTAATTTTTCCACCACATACTTAAAAAAGATTTAAGTCTGTTCTTTTTTCAACAACACTTGTGTTCTTTTTTAGTCAGCTCATTTTAAAAAAAAAGAAAAAACGAAGGTTACCTTTGGTAGTCATCTAGAAAAACATTTATGATGATTTTCCATTCTATGGGAATAAGAAAACGAATAAAAGTGTTTGGTGTGAACTTGTTGTTTTTCGATTTTTTTGGAAAAAAAAAAAAAAAAAAAAAGGAACCATGAAATCTTGTTCCGTCATTTTGATTTCATTACAAATACTAAAAAGAAAAAAAATGAGTGACTAGGGTAATTGTTTTTTAAATATGTTCACCAGACATCATTTTTTTTGTTCTAAAATGAAATTTTAACATGGAAATTGAAAATTCTATTTTTAACACAAAAGTCGTTTTTGAAATTGAATGACTATCAAACGTGGCTAAACTGGTGTTATCAAACACAATTTGTTCTTTTTTAATTTTTTTTTCCAAGAAAAAATTAACATATACCAAACAGACCCTAAAACTGCCGCAGCCTCCACGCATGTCCAACCCGTATAAAAACGGTGCAGTTTTCAGTCTGCACTCCGCGTTGTTTGGACAATTCCGAACATTTTTCCTTCGAGAGGACTGGTTAGTGCTGCGTCAGGCGGAGGTGTTTGTTTTCGGGGTTGGATTTTACTCTGCTACCTCTTCAATAGAATTTCACCAAAAAAATGGTACATATGAAGCCATTTCACTCTCTTGCTTCTTCTAAAGTCTCTGTAATCAGTCGTTTTTTCTAGTTTGCTTTGGGTTTGCTAGTTTTTCTGTTAGGGTTTTTGCTTATTTCGATATCTGAATGTGTTTAAGATCCAACATTTCTTGATGCTCTCGAATTTTTGAAGTTCTGATATTTTTTTATTTTTCTGAAATTAGTTGAAAATTTTAGGGTTTTAACATACTGATCTTCTAGTTTTGTGTTGTTCTCATTAAATGATGAAATCACACTAGAATATGCAAGCTTTGAGTAGAAGTTGATGGATTTCTAAAGTACTTTATGCATGCTATGTCTTTGAATAATGAGTTGCAAGATTGTACAAAGGGGTTGTGGGTATTTTTAAGCTTTCTCGGAAAGAGAACTATAATATCTAACTGCAAATTTTAGTGGTCTATGGATCACAAAATCCGTGCTGTGTCTTCTGGATTCTAATAACCAATCTTAAACTTTTAGCATGTTAATTCAAATTAATTTGGTTCGATTTTATGGCGTAAAATATTTCTTTTGGTTTCAATCTAGGCTGATCCTGAGTTGGAAGCTATCCGGCAACGTAGAATGCAAGAGCTAATGGGGCAACGTGACCTTGTAAGTGATACGGTTTATTTTTTGGGGTTGATTAAGTAGATGTAGATTCTATTAGATAAGCTTATTGTCTGTCTTCTTTGTGAATTATCGTTGTCTTATTAAATGAACTTCTTCATGAAATCAGGGAAATGAACAGAACTCAGAGCAGCAGAAAGCACAGGAAGAGGCCAAAAGGTAGGCATCATTGTCAACATAATAATAATTCCATGAATTGTCTATACTGGCGAGATTGGTTCTTGAAAACATCTTTGAACTGAATTTTTTAACCTATAATTCCAGGGAAGCGGAAGAACAGAGGCAAATGATGCTTAGTCAGATTTTATCCGCTGATGCACGAGAGAGGCGTAAGTTAAAAACCTTTTGTTGGTTAAATTCTCTTTTTTACCTCACCACCCTGCTAAAAAATGAAAAAGAAAAAGAAAAAGAAAAAAATGTTGTAAGTTGCATTATTCACTATATATTTTTTTGTATTAAATTGCTTATATTTCTTAACAAGTTCCATATCTCTTAGTTGGGAAGTACCCCTTTTTTCTGTGTGCTTTCCTTTAAACTTGGGCTTTCTCATTTGCATTGCTTATTTGAAGGAAATCTTCTTGTCTATGACTAAATAGAATCTTAGGGACTGTGATTAGTTTGTTTAAATCTGGAATAAATTTCTGTTACTCCAGAAAAATGCATGTAGATGACATTATCCACAAAATGGTTTAAATAACTTTTTTTTTTCCCCCTTTCAATGGGTAATGAATTTTGCTTGCCGAATGTTTTCTCTGTTCCCTAGAAGTGATTTACTTAGTTCCTCGCATGACTATTCAATGCCCATAGGCCCCATACACATTAGAGGTCTGGGGTAACTTTATAGAGGGAATGAAAATAAACCTTTTCTATTTCTAGGGAATCATGAATACAAAGTTACAAAAAAAGGTGATGCTTCAGGTTTGCAAGGTTTGAATCTAAGTTGGAAGGTGCCCCATAATGGTTGCAGTGGTTTCAACTGAGCATCTGGCTAGATAGAAACAATGGGGACTTGTGAAGGGCATCCAAAATGAGCGTTTGTAGTTGCTCATGAGGACTACATATTGGATGCCCTTTTGGCTTTAGTTTCACAGGAGGTCAGAGATTTTTTTCCCACTGAAAGTAGAAGCGACTCACCAGTGACAAATAACTCAAAATTGGATGAGTAGTGGCAAAAAAGAAACTTGATGCATAAATAGAAGAGATGGAAGAAAAATGTTACTGTTCATTCTCTCCTCAAATATCGAGACAAATGCAAAGGTGGAGATTCCATGATTCCTTCCATTTCCTCTCTATTCAAGGTTCCGTTGTCCACTTCCTCCCTCTCTCTCTCCCCCCCCCCCCTTGGGTTTTATCTTCGCCTACTCTTTCCCCGTCAAACAGCAAAGGAGAGTAGAAGCAGAAGCAACGAACAATGGTGAGCCCTTTCTCAACTCTTCTCTCTCTCTCTCTCTCCCCCTCTATATCCAACTGCAGCAATGATGACAGATTTGAAGCAGCAGGATGAACAAGGCAAACTTTCCCCTCACTGTTAGTATCCTTTATTCTCAGTTCTCTGTTCTTATTTCATGATGGACAGGAGGCGAACAGATGTATGCAATTGGTCTCGATGGAGCAATGGCCATGGTCAGTTTGGAATGTTTGTAAGATTTATTGATGAGAAACAAAAACTGTGTTGATACACACAAGTACTGTTTTTGTTTTTTTTTTTTGAAAATTTCAAGAACAACGGCATTTGGAGATGTTTATTGTTTTAAATAGTAACAGAAACACACAAATAGCGAATTATTTTATTTTTTCTTATAAACAAAACAAGTAAAACTGTACCCAAACGCCGCCAGAAACTACTAATTGAAACTCAATCTTAATTTTATTCCCAATAAAGAGACCATGAGAGAACCTAACATCTGGGATTGAAATAGCCATGTTTCCTGAACAACTTGTATCTGCAAGGCCATTGGTCTTTTTGGACAGAGATTTGAATAAGTTTCAGAGTTGTCCCATTGTCATTGCTAAATGGACTAGTTTTGGATGAAAAATCGGATGAAAAATTGACTGATTAAAATTCATGAGGAACACTAACCATAGAGAAATGGATTGGATAGAGTAAGACATGCCTTAGGAATGGTTGCTATTATTTGATATCTATGGGAGGAATGGGGTAGAAGGATATTTGTGGAGAAAGCTCATCTGTTGAAAGGTTTTTTGTGGACGATATAGATGGATTGACCTATACTTATTATGGAGTTTAGAAATTTTGATAGGGTGGTGTTATGGAATCAATTTTTTTTCTTTTTCTTGATTGGCTACAGAAAAGAGGATTTATTACAAAAAGGTAGAGAGAAACACGAGGAGAAGAGATGACATGAAATAGTGCATATAGGCTACGACTATATACAATACCACATTTTGCACAACTCGACAACAAACTAGACGTGTAACATACCAACTTGCCAACACAAAACCAACGTGGGCTTTTGGACCAGTGGTTGTAAGTTGCAAATTGTTTAATTGTTTCACTGAAATAGTTATACATAGGGGATAGTTTTAGAGTCCATATTGGTATTTAAGCCGAAAATTCGTATTCCTACCCTATAACATGGTGGCCAATCGTGAGGTGCTCTAATAGCTTAACTCTTTTAAAGAGGAAGCAATGGTAGATATTGCCAACCTCACAGACTATGTTGATATTCTAACACTATTGTCAATCTAGACTATGATGGCATCCTTGCAAGCTTCTATTAATCAACTGATATCTTTAGATATAAGAAAGAGTCCTATTCAGTATGGTGATCTTCCAATTCCATTACATGGCCCATCTCATGGTAAACCACCTCCACTACCACCACCACCACCACCATTTAGAGATGGTTAACATGATTATCCTCTTTTTGGAGCTGAAAGAGGAACTGATGGATGGCCGGTAGCAAGGATTAAAGTATCGGTATCGGTCGCCGGTAGAAAGGATTTTAAAAATTTCATGTATCGTATCGGTGTGTATCGTATCGATCGGCTAAATTTAAGATACGTATCAGAGGGTATCGTATCGGTATCGGAGATACTTAAAACTATGGCCGGTAGAGAAAGGGAAGAAATCCCTGAGAGAACTCAGAGTTGCAAGGGAGAAGAGAAGAATCACACAAAGAGGGGGGGAGGAAGAATGTCACACAACTAATTAAAACCGCCTAGGTTTCAACCAAATAATCAATTCATCATTCAACACTGCAATACATCGGTTGCATTGGTGTAAATAACAAAAGAAAACCCAACGTGAAAGGAAACTAACTCTAATTGGAAACTATAATTAATGGAAATTAATTGAAAACTAAATCCTAACAGCTATTTCCTACTTAAGTAAACAAAATAAGAAATATTGCATGTAATCCCAAAATAGAAGTAAATAAGTCCTAAAGATCCTAATGGTTTTGGTTCCAAATTGGTAAACTTTGATCTGAGATTGGATCCGGTTCATCTCCTTTTGGATACCCATATGGGTTTGGATTGGTCCAAGGTTGTGCATCTGTATCAACTCCCCCGATTTTGAGAAAAAATCGTCTACGAGTTTTAAAGAATGATAACAATAAAAACTCATGAGCGGGGTGAATTGCTTGTTGCCTACATTGCGAACAAAATCGAAGATGTGAAGCTGTAGAGGTGCATTCAAGTCCGGAAAATCATAAGGAAGAACAAACTCGTGATAGTGAACAACTGGCACTACATTAATGTCCATTATTTGATCCACGATTTTCTCACTTTCTGTTGTCATCACCTGTTCCACAATAGGGCGGTCTTCCACTTGTGTTGCCACATTTGCTACGTCTTATGGTTGTAGTGGGGGTATCACTTTCTTTGACTCAACCAATCCATGAAGATTAAATTTTTGACGCATGTGATAAGCCTGGAGAGTGCATACATTATTGTCACGATCAAGGATGCTGTCTCGTTGTTCCAACCAGCCTCGACCCAATTTAATGATGCGTTGAGGAGAGTCAAGCACTTCACAAAAAGTACTATCATAATAATGAGAAATAGAAAATTCAACAAATTCATCATCCTCTGACTAAAAAATGATCTGACTGATTTTTGACAACATATCCACCACAGATCTGGAGACGTAATTGTCGTGTTGTCTCTCATCAATCTGCAAATGAGCAGGTTTTCCATCTGGCAGTCGCACTGTAAATTTGAACACAAAGGGATCCATAGCAATAATGAAAGGGCCAAGAAAAGGGAGTGGCAAAAAAATAGATAAATTGAAGTTTTATGATGGGATGGCAAAAATGTAAATTAGTAGAAATCCTTAAGTGAGTGGTAGGGATGTAATATTGAAAGTCCAAGTGACAACTCACAAGAAAGGTATAGGTAAAGGGTAATCTTGGGAAACAAACTTAAGAGGATAACTTAAGAGATTAGAACAGGGGAGGGGGCAATTCTGGTAAATAAAAAAAATGAAAGAGAAATAAAAGAGATCGTGGGGTAGGTATTTCAATGCAAACCGACAAAGGGATTTGTTCCTTGCTGGAGATGAAGTCTTGAAAAGGACTCTTTTCTTTGTAGAAGCGAGGAAACCACGAGGGCTAGGCCGTACCGCTGCAATGGAGGAGGACCAACAAGACAAAAAGGAGGAACTCTAGGGGCCTGCGACGTCGAAGGAAGTCAGTCCTGCCAGGAGGGAACATGCAGGAGAACTTTGAACTAGGTATGTTTCTCTCTGTCTCTGTCACTTCACTCTCTTTTTTTCTTCTTGTTCTACTGCTTCTTTTTTTAGTCCCTGCCCCTTGACCTCTCTTCTCTTCTCATCTTCTTCTTCTTCTTCTTTTTTTTTTTTTTTTTTCTTCTTCTTCGATTACTCGGACTCTAGTGGGAGGGCTTTTGAATGAGGCAAAGAAGGAAAAAGGAAAGGCGACAAGGGTTTTACTAGGGCAGAAGCGAAGGGAGTGTAGGTTTCTAACTTTCTATTGAAGGGGTTACGAGGGGAGGGTTAGGGGAATGGAATCTTTTTCTTCTCTTTTGTTGTTGTCGGAACCCTAGAAGAGGGGAAGAGTTTGATTGACAGTTACAGGGGGGATTGGGCTTCGGTGGGAAACCAAGGAGATATGGACTTTTTTTTGGGCTGTTCTCAGTCTCAGTAGGAACCAGAACAGATAATGGGAAGGGAAGAAGAGAGATGGAGGGGAATGAAGGGGGATCCTTCGGCTCTGATACCACTTGATGGAGGGCCGGTAGAGAAAGGGAAAAAATCCTTGAGAGAACTTTTAGAGTTGCAGGGGAGAAGAAAATAATAACACAAAAGGGAGAGGGAGGAAGAAGGTCACACGACCAATTAAAACCACCAAGGTTTCAACCAAATGATCAATTCATCATTCAACACTGTAATACCCATCGGTTACATTGGTATAAATAACAAAAGAAAACCCAACATTAAAGGAAACTAACTCTAATTGGAAACTAATTGGAAACTAAATCCTAACAACTATTTCCTACTGAAGTAAACAAAATAAAATATTACATGTAATCCCAAAAAATATGTAAATAAGTCCTAAAGATCCTAGTAGCTTTGGTTCCAAATTGGTAAACTTTGATTCCATATTGGATCCGGTTCATCTCCTTCTAGATACCTATACGGGTTTAGATTGGTCCAAGGCTGTGCATTTGCATTAGGAGCAAAACTAGATGTCCCCATTTTTTATGGGGATAACAACCCGGAATGGTACCATGACTGGGCTTCGTAGCTGGGAGGTTTATTTGCTGAATGCGAATTGAAGGGTACAACTCAAGTCTGGTAGATCAATCACCAACAATAGAATCAGACTTGGGCATTGGATTGGTAAATACTTGAGTTGAAATTTGAGAGGCTATGAACCGACAATTTTTGCCTACTGACTATTAGCAACACATGCATCTCAAGTTCTCTCAACTGAGGCAGGATAGAATGACCATTAAGCAATATGTGGAAATTACTATTTAGCCAATCAATCTGATTTTGAGTGGGATGATGAGGCTTTGGTGCACAACTTTAGAATGGTGAAACTCAAATTAGTGTTGCATTGGCTTTAAGTCGACTGTGTATGTTGGAAGACGTTGTACAAATAGCATATCAGCTGGAAGAGGACAATCTAAAAGGCCTTGCAGTTGGAGGAACTTCCCAGATGCCTTATCTAAAAGTGATAGTATAGAAAGCAACCTCCTCCACTAGGGAAGTCCTTTAGAAAGCCACAAGTTAGTGATCCTCTATGGCATCTTTATGACCAAACCACCCTTACTCTCCATCTCAAGGTCGTGGTTTTGATAGACCTTCTTTGATGCCTAAGATTGCGACTCTATACTTCATGTGCAAGGGGTACATGCATATTTCTTCTTAGTGTCCCAACCGTTTGGCAACTTATATCGATAAGGATTCTTTCATACCTCTTTCCTTATAATAGCAACGGAATCTCGGGATAGTTTGTTTGGAGGTAGAGTGTGAGCCTAGTGAAGGATAGTGATGGGGGAATGACAACCTTGCTATGTTTTTTCGTCCTATTTTGATCACTCACAAGGTTCTTGAGGAAGAAGATTGGCGCCACAATAGTATTTTACAGAAATGAGTGAAGTACAACGACCAACTGTGTAACATGGTGATTAACAAAGGCAGTTGCACTATTGTTGTCTCTGAAGATGCCTTTCGTAAGCTTGGGTTGAAGATGGAGTAATGTAGACTAGGGTAGAAGTCTAACCAAGTCTCAATCTGCAGGAACTTTTGAACCCAAGAACAACCAAATAATATCCACAATAATCCATGGCAGATTTATATTCCAGCAATACAGAATCAGACCATAGATTTAAGAATATCATCAGCAAATATTGATCACAGTGTTCAATACTATCTATCCCAGATTTCAGTAGATCCAAAGAACTAATATCCAGGAGTATTAATAAGGCAGCAGTCCAAAAACAATAGCAGAAAACAGCAGAACAGAATGAACAGTTCAGAATATCGATTCTGTTAAACTTTCTGACAGAAGCACTACAGGACAAAAATCCGGAGATTTTGAATATCTCTGAAATGGCTGATCAGAATCAGCCAATAGCAGGGTCGATCCTTACTTGGACAGAGGGGATCCTTCGACCAAAATACTAGGCTGATCAGACCTTCAGAATTGATCTTTCCAGCAGAGGCCGAGGGCTCTGTTTTGCAGAAAATTCTGGGCAGAGATTTAAAAAAATCGTACCTGGTATTCTGCAGTCTTAGTAAGCCTTAAAGATGTGAAGAAAGTAAAGAAAACACACTAGAGAACAGGCCTCCTGGACTTCACACTGCAAGGAGTCATTTGGATCAGACACCAAACCCTTTTTCCTCGATCAAACACAATGAAC
This sequence comes from Macadamia integrifolia, assembly GCF_013358625.1. Classification (NCBI taxonomy): domain Eukaryota; kingdom Viridiplantae; phylum Streptophyta; class Magnoliopsida; order Proteales; family Proteaceae; genus Macadamia; species Macadamia integrifolia. Next base: position 32,707,639 of record NC_056559.1, on the reverse strand, counting down.
AACCATGGAATTCATCCAGCGGCAGCACATGAAGTTTTTTCTTTATTGTCAATATCGTGGCTCATAAAAGAGCCCTCTTCTTTATTTATAATGATGGGGAGAGTTTACAAATAATAGTAACTCAGAGTTACTAAATCTGAGTTACTAAAAACTGATTACAAGAAGTTACTAAAAACTAAAAATTGGAATCTAATAAAAATAGAAACTAGTCTTGACAGAAATTAGAAACTGACAATGACTTGAAATTAGAAACTAATTTAGGACTTCAAAATAGAAACTAAATAACTAATTAGTAACCCCATCAGCATCCCAAATCGTGGGTTGACTTGGACCAGATCTGGGTCAACCCAGTCAGCCTCTTGGGTCGACCATGGTCTTGGTTCTCCTTGTGTAAACCCTTGTTGGTACTGCATCATGGAGCCATATCTCAATCCATGCAAGGTTGCATAGGTGAACAACACCAAGCTCAGAAATTACTGATAGGTGTTTGCTCACGTGCTCTATTGGTGGGTTCAGGGATACGGCACAATTTTATACAATTTTATCTTTTGTCTCTGAAGGTGTGTTACATTCTTCTTAGGTGACCTTGGCTATTTGATAAGAAGGGACAACATTGTGGGTGTAGGAATACCTACTCTTTTCAAACATGGTGGCAAAGATATGAAGCTTCTTCCGTCCAAGACCTCCTCGAATTTAAGCTCAAGAAGGTAGCAGGATCGTTTCTCCTCCAACGAGTTGACTCGGATGGTATCCTTGGCCCTTATGCAAACTCGACGGAGTCGAGTTCTTTTCAGAGGAGAATTGATGCAGCACAACTGGATATAGAAACCTAGACCAAAGCGGAACTGGCCCCACCGTGGTTTTTGGACCAATGTGGGTTTGTAGGGGTTAGTTATTTGGAGATGATCATACGTAGGAGATAAGAGTAGAGTTCATTTTGGTATTAATTTACTAAAGTTTCCTTGTTTAAAGCAGTCTCCAAAATAAAGTTGGATAGTGGATAAAATTGATTTTGTTTTGGCTGCACGGTTGTGAGCAGTGAAAGACCAGGTTGGTCATTGACTTCCTTTCCTCTTCTTCTTCCCCTTCTCTACTGATCCAGGTCTCCCATTTCAGGTGAGTTCCTCTTAATTCATCTCCTTCCTTTTCTTCTTCTTCTCTCTTCTATATCCTTCAGTTCTACTTCCTCTATTCTTCTTGTTTTGTCTATCTTCTTGTCAGTTTGATATCCTGTTCTGGGTGGTACCGGCAGTTTCTAAGTTTGGGGTTGATCTACCTCGTACTGTAACCTTTCACCCTGATATTTTGTAGTGCTCACAAACCATTAAGGGATTCAGACTGCCACATTTGAGACTGAAACTCAATCTGGTTTGTGAGTTTTAAGCAAAACTTCAAGTCTTGTTCTTCCTTTACTGCCACCTGCTGAGATTTCTCGGCTTTGATACTTGATCACCAGGTCTATTATTGGTTGGATTCAGGAGGGATACGAGTGGAGATTATTCACCCAAATTTTCATCCTGATTGGTGTTCATATGAAGGATCTCTCTTGCTCGATCCAGCTCTGGTCCATTGCGGAACCTGTGTATTATGACTCATGAGGAGTAATTCTTTCACAAAGAGAAAGCACCACCAACCATTGGATACAAGTAACCTTTTGGCCTGTTGCTGTGTTATAGCCGGAAGCCATCTCATGATGGTAGGATTCTAAACCTCCATCTTTGTCAGCCTGCGTAAACCTGTGGCATCGTGTATGAATTTTTATGCTGATGGAACTGAGGTGCGAGGTAATTGCAATGGAGTAGAAGTCAATTTTGCCTTTGGGTGCTGTATTTGTGGCTGGCATATGCAACTGAACCTATACTGGAGTATTGTTCCTTCAAATCTGTAGCAATTTTCATAATATTACTGGTGTTTTATCTATCCATTGAAGGTAAATATATCTTATCGAAATGGAAATAGGTTATCAAATTAGACTGAACTGTTGTGCTGGAAGGAGAGAGAAGAGAGGGGGGGGGGGTTTTTCACTTTCTCGTGGAGATTGAGGCAAATGCAGATCTGCTGGCCATAGATGTTTAATAGGGATGTTTTGTATGGGGCCCTTTCCCAGCGGCTTAGTTTCATTAGCCAGGTGGAGGGGCTTTAAAAGGGATGATTTGTATGTGGGGCCTTTCCCAATGGCTTAGTTTCATGGTGGTTCTGTTTTTCTATAGCAGTCTGTTGATTTATCTTTATCTTTGTACTTCATCTATTTTCTTAATCAATGAATTCCTTCCACTGTTACTTATTGCAGACACCCCCCACACCCACCCACACCCCCCCAAAAAAAAAAAAAAAAAAAGAACAAACAAAACAAAGCAAAAAGAAAAAGAAGAAAAAAGACAACTGTCGAATCAAGATTTAAAGAATCGTAGGAGGGAATGTTTGTGGATGTCAAAATATTTGATGTGAGTTTATATACTTGATTGCGTGAATCAAGTTTTATGCTTGGTTGCTAAGTGGGAGCAATGTCGGGTCAATTAACAGTTTTTACTTGAGCTTCTAAATTGACTCTATTGGCCTTACTGGGGAATTTTCTTCTATTTGCCGATTGATAGATGTGCTAAGTAAAGAATATAGATATAACTTGTCTAGTGAGAAACAGAAAGCCTAGAGAGATTAGTTCTGTCGCACAGCTTAATAATTTAGATTAAACTGTGCGCCATGACCACCGACATGTTCATGCCCTTTGTCCATTTCCTATTCTCACCATCAATTTGCTTCTTCTAAATTATTGGTTGATACTTCATTACATCATTGCTTTCTTCTTTTCCGAACAGTTGCTCGGATTGCTTTGGTGAAACCCGAGAAGGCACGTGGGGTCGAGGATGTTATTTTGAGATCTGCTCAAATGGGTCAGATAGTTGAGAAGGTAAGGTGGAAAGATGCACCTAATCTCTCATGCCATTTTCCTAAGAGGATACCAATGAGACACATTCATGCTTCTCTTTCTTTTCTCTCTTTTTTTGATTTTTTCCTTTTAAATATCGCCTCAAGCCATTTTCATCTCTAGGTGTCTGAAGAGAAGCTTATATCATTGCTGGAGCAGATTAACAGCCAGACGTCTAAACAAACCAAAGTAACGGTGAGTCACATTATTTTCTCAGCATGCTACCTTTTCGTTGCCACTGTAATTTCTTGCATTCATTATCTGTCCATAACTTCATCAGATCCAGAGGCGTCGAAGTGTTCTTGAGGATGATGATTAGCTCCCAAGTGGCCAAGCGTATATTGATACTCAGTACTAAATATCGGATACCTGTACCAGACATTTTCAGGTAGTTTGCTCCATGTGATGGAGAGGGCCTTCGCATGCCCAGACTTGTTTCTTCTCTGCAGGCAGAAAGTTTGATTCTTCTTTTTTGCTTATGTATCTAAACACTGTATAATTGGTATAGTTGAGATGTCTTGCAGGTGCAGTTATGAATGATAACATAGTAATGTAATTATCCCGGACATGAATGGCCTGTGTGTCGATCCACCAACAAATTTAAAACTGGCAAAAAGTTCTCTTGTTGAGTAATGTAAGAGTAGAGTAACATGGTTCGGGAACATAGTAATTTTTCACATGTCTATGATTAACAGGGTGATTGAGTGTTATCCAAGAGATTCCATCAATTACAAAAAAGATAAAAAAGACAAGTTGCATACATTTATTTTAACCGTTTGATCTCTGAATTACATAGATTTTTGGGTGATTTACATCAAGCTTCCTTGTCTCTTGCCCAAATTACATAATCCCCTTTGAAAATCGTAAAATTACATTTAAATTCACTCAAACTAACACTGAGGTGTTAGTTTTTGAATTTGAAAAGATGATTTTACCCTTCTTCCTCTCCTCCATTTGCCCTAAAATCACCCCTCTCTCTCTCTTCTTCTCTGAAGACCTAAACGGATTTTGAGGGGGAGGCCATAGTCGTGAAGGCCTCACTTGTATGACTTCGTCCTTCGGAGAGGCACAAGCAGGGAGCTGCTCCGCAGGCAACACGCTAATCCTGGCACGAGTGTCCTTCCTAATTGGCTTCGACTTCGAGGGGCCTATCGAAGACCTTAATGAGTGCTTCTTGTGCGGGAGAGACGTCGTATTCCCTTGTGACTTGGTTCCCATTGTCGACCTTCAACTCGATTTTCTTGTATGAGTATCGGAACCCACAACGAGTATGATGTGCTCATTGCAAGCATGGGTGGATTCCTCCACACGGATCCTAGCATCGGTCTCTTTTTGGAAAAGCTTGACAATGCAGCCGGAGTTGTCGATGATGCCACCGATTTTGGAGACATGACAGAGAAGGGGAAAGGCAACCTGACCAACGGCTAAGACAATTGGGGGCGGAATATTCAAACGCATATTTCCTTGTTTTATTTGAATCTTATAGAAGATCTAATTGTAGAGGTTTTTCAGGAACAGAGGATGAGGAAGAAATAGAACGTTTCTAGGAATTTTTAGGGCTCCAACTGACTGATCATATGCGTATGTATTTTCAACTTTACTATTCACTCTTTTATAGAGATAGAGTCCAAAGATCCGTTGAACAACGGATCATTTCCGATCAGCGGAATCACCCTGCCATTACTCCTGAAATTACTCCTTCCCTAACGGAGTGACCGTTACTGTGGTTCCGTGATGAGGCCGGATGGCCATCTCACCAACACTAATCACCTAAAATCTAATTTTTTTTAGATTTTCAACAATCCTCTTTAACTTTTTAACCAAGAAACCTAAATATCGACAATCTCATTCCACCGCTTTCCCTTTCATGCATAAAGGGAATATAGTTTGATCTCAACCCCGAAAACAGAGTAAGAATTGAAAAAACAGGTGGGAAGTGAGAACCCCCTTTCCACCCCAACTCACCAAAAAGATAAAAAAGAAGCTTGAATCAATTATCTATCAGTAAGCAGGAATATCTGGGCTTCCACTAACAATGGTGCTTAAGCTATTAAAATTAGCAACAGGAAAAGAGAAAAAGAAAATGAGCTGTAAGCTAGAGCTCCAGAAGCGAAACCCTGTTTTACCTCCAAACAAAAAATAAGAAAACAGTGAAGAATACGAGTAATAGACGACGATCACCAAATATAAACGCAAATAGCAAAGGAGAATGGTACTCCTCCTTCCCAATCTCAGTCAAAGGTGATGTTTGGGTTTTGCATTTCATTAGTCTGAAGCAGATATCCAAATCACGAGATCAGAAGAGTTCTCTGAGTCGCTGGTTTGAGTGACACAAGCATTACTAGAGATTGAGGTTTCTAAGGAAGCATTGGCAATGGAACTGACAGAGAAAAAATCATTATGAAAGATTCATTCTTGATTTGAGTGGAAGAAGAAGAAGAAGAAAGAGAAAGGAGAAGAAAAAACGAAGGGTAAATTCATGTTTTTAAGTTCAAAAATTAACACCTCTGTTTAGTTTGGGTGGTTTAAATGTAATTTTTTAATTTTCAGGGGATTATGTAATTTGAGCAAACAACAGGGGAGGTTGATGTAAATCACCTTAGATTTTTTAAACCTTCTGATAACCTATTAATAGGTATGCCGCCGATATCAAGTATGCTAATGGATAACACCAATAGGAACACATGATGGAGTATCATTCAGGAAGGATATGAAGGTCATTTCAGAAAAAGAGAAAAGAGAGATAGACACAATGGGTACTAGCATACTTGATATCGGCGGCATACCCAAAATTTTCCCAAATTATAATTGCAAAAAAAATTAATCAAACCACAAAAAAAAAAAAAAAAAAAGCTATTATTGAGCTTCATTTTCAAGTATCAATGGACTTGCTCGGCCCAACAGTTCTTTTATATATATATATATATATATATAAATATAAGAACTGTATATATATATATATATATATATATATATCTATGCTGAGAGAAAATAATGGTTTGGGTTCAGCTGTTACCAAGATTGGTGGTGGGTGTGGGTGTTGGTATGGTGGATCCTTTGTGAAACATATTCAGTAGAGGTGGTAATTCTTTCTCCAAGCCAGTCCTCATTATTATTAAAGCTTGGAACATAGTTTTACAACTTGGATCAGAATCAGCCCAATTCTGATTAAACCTGATTCCATGAATATTGGGTCAGAATGAGTTAGGCTGAGTCAGGGTGAATCTGATCGATTTCGGCAAATTTTGGAATGTTTTAACTCAGAATTGATACCAAACCCTGGTCCGAGTATTTCTAGCAAATTAAAAAAACTTGGAATCAGATATGTGATTGATCTCCAACGATTTTGATTCAAATTTCAGATCAGAATTGGCAGGAGCTTAGTTAATGGAATTGAAAAGAAAAAGCAAAGATTTATGATTTTTTGGAATTTTTGATTGAAAGTGTTGGTAAATCTTGTTGCAGGAGTAAGCATTCTCAATTTTAAGCTATTTTGCTGACTAAATGAAGGGGTAAAAATGATTTAAAAAAAATGTAGATCCAAGTGCATTCCTGGCTGATTTATAAAAGGGTTCAGAAATTAAAACATAATCAAAATCGGAATCAGACAGGATTTCTGAAACCATGACTGTCAGGATGTTGCCTGATCCATTTTCAACCTAGTTACAAAGACACTTTTTTTTTTTTTTAAACATTAAAATATTTGTGATGGATTTATGTTGAAACATTCTGAAGGTTTCACAATGGAATTACTGATACCAAACAGCCTATGGGGATGACTGATGGTTGGAAACACTTCAGGCTTTAGTTGAGCTTGTGCCAGTCCTTGACCCATAGTTGAATTATCCATTCAAACCAAACTTTGAATACTTCTGGATTGACTTGTAGTTGAACTTTACTGATTTCTTGAGTAGTGTGAACCAAAGATAAAAAAAAGAAGGAAAAATCCTCAAAAAATCAAGGAAAGCTTCAATATCTATTAGACCATTGAAACTCCCATGGATGAGCTCCTGCTCCGCAAAGGAGCAAGAGATGATTCTGGCAAACCTACCCTGAAAAGACCTAAATCTTTTAATTTCCCTGACCTTACTGTTCCATCTTGGTGCCGATCAACTGCCCATCGTACTAATTCAGATGGTGCCATTCCGATCGTCTCTCCATCGTTCACTTCCAACACTACTAAATCATCTTTCTTCAACCTCATAGCTAACTTGAGCAAAGATAGACAACTAGCTCATCGTTCACACAGTGCTCCATGCTTATTCACAGACTTAAGGGAGAATTCTACAGATTCCAAACCCACCTTGAGATCAACCCCTTGGGTAGTTCAACAAGCCTTCATTGGTGTCATCTTGTATATAGTAGTTGGTGTTGCCATCTATGTATTGAGAAGTGATGGTTTCAATGGTCATAAGACATACATACCATTAGATGCATTATATTTTTCTGTGGTGACTCTTTGCACTATTGGGTATGGTGATATATTGCCTGACACTACATTTACCAAGTATTTTACATGTTTTTTCATCCTAGTCGGTTTCGGTTTCGTCGGTATATTATTAAATGGATTAGTAACATATGTGTTGGATAGGCAAGAGGCAGTAATATTGAGTGCAGTAGATGAGAATAAGTTTAATTCAATGTTTCGAGTTTATATGATCGATGAAACTAAAGGAAGAATGAGGATAAGGATGAAGGTGTTCTTGGCTTTGTTAGTTGTTATTGCTTGTATTGCTGTGGGAATGATCATGGTTCATATACTTGAGGGATTGAACTGGGCTGATAGTTTCTATTTATCAGTTACTTCAGTGACAACGGTGGGCTATGGAGACTATGCTTTCATGACAGTAAAGGGTAGGTGCTTTGCTATAATTTGGTTGTTAGTAAGCACACTGGCTGTTGCAAGGGCTTTTCTGTACCTGACTGAGCTAAGGATTGACAAGAGAAATCGAAAGATTGCGAAATGGGTACTTCAGAAAAAGATTACTCTAGGCGATCTAGTGGCTGCTGACCTCGACAATGATGGATCCATAAGGTATGTATACTGA
>NC_056559.1:32673386-32699645 GCF_013358625.1 Macadamia integrifolia | reverse complement strand
TTGCGTGAATCAAGTTTTATGCTTGGTTGCTAAGTGGGAGCAATGTCGGGTCAATTAACAGTTTTTACTTGAGCTTCTAAATGGCCTTACTGGGGAATTTTCTTCTATTTGCTGATTGATAGATGTGCTAAGTAAAGAATATAGATATAACTTGTCTAGTGACAAACAGAAAGCCTAGAGAGATTAGTTCTGTCGCACAGCTTAGAAATAATTTAGATTAAACTGTGCGCCTTGACCACCGACATGTTCATGCCCCTTGTCCATTTCCTATTCTCACCATCAATTTGCTTCTTCTAAATTATTGGTTGATACTTCATTACATCATTGCTTTCTTCTTTTCCGAACAGTTGCTCGGATTGCTTTGGTGAAACCCGAGAAGGCACGTGGGGTCGAGGATGTTATTTTGAGATCTGCTCAAATGGGTCAGATAGTTCAGAAGGTAAGGTGGAAAGATGCACCTAATCTCTCATGCCATTTTCCTAAGAGGATACCAATGAGACACATTCATGTTTCTCTTTCTTTTCTCTCTTTTTTGATTTTTTCCTTTTAAATATCGCCTCAAGCCATTTTCGTCTCTAGGTGTCTGAAGAGAAGCTTATATCATTGCTGGAGCAGATTAACAGCCAGACGTCTAAACAAACCAAAGTAACGGTGAGTCACATTATTTTTTCAGCATGCTACCTTTTCGTTGCCACTGTAATTTCTTGCATTCATTATCTGTCCATAACTTCATCAGATCCAGAGGCGTCGAAGTGTTCTTGAGGATGATGATTAGCTCCCAAGTGGCCAAGTGTATATTGATACTCAGTACTAAATATCGGATACCTGTACCAGACATTTTCAGGTAGTTTGCTCCATGTGATGGAGAGGGCCTTCGCATGCCAAGACTTGTTTCTTCTCTGCAGGCAGAAAGTTTGATTCTTCTTTTTCGCTTATGTATCTAAACACTGTATAAGTGGTATAGTTGAGATGTCTTGCAGGTGCAGTTATGAATGATAACATAGTAGTTGAGTTATGTAATTATCCTGGACATGAATGGCCTGTGTCGATCCACCAACAAATTTAAAACTGGCAAAAAGTTCTCTTGTTGAGTAATGTAAGAGTAGAGTAACATGGTTCAGGAACATAGTAATTTTTCACATGTCTATGATTAACAGGGTGATTGAGTATTATCCAAGAGATTCCATCAATTACAAAATAGAGATAAAAGACAACTTGCATACATTTATTTTAACCGTTTGATCTCTGAATTACATAGATTTTTTGGTGATTTACATCAACCTCCCTTGTCTCTTGCCCAAATTACATAATCCCCTTTGAAAATCATAAAATTACATTTAAACTCACTCAAAATAACACTGAGGTGTTAGTTTTTGAATTTGAAAAGATGATTTTACCCTTCTTCCTCTCCTCCATTTGCCCTAAACCCACCCCTCTCTCTCTCTCTCTCTCTCTCTCTCTCTCTCTCTCCTTCTTCTCTGAAAACCTAAACGGATTTTGAGGGGAGGCCATAGTGGTGATGGCCTCACTTGTATGACTTCGTCCTTTGGAGAGGCACAAGCAGGGAGCTGCTCCGCAGGCAGTCCTTCCTAATTGGCTTCGACTTCGAGGGACCTATCGAAGACCTTATCGTGTGCTTCTTGTGCGGGAGAGACGTCGTCTTACCCTGTGACTTGGTTCCCATTGTCGTCCTTCAACTCGATTTTCTTGTTTGAGTATCGGAACCCACAACGAGTATGATGCGCTCGTCGCAAGCATGGGTGGATTCCTCCACACGGATGATCTCTTGTTGGAAAAGCTTGACGATGCAGCCGGAGTTGCCGATAACGCCACCGATCTTGGAGACATGACAGAGAAGGGGAAAGGCAACCTGACCAACGGCTAAGACAATTGGAGGCGGAATATTCAAACGCATATTTCCTTGTTTTATTTGAATCTTATAGAAGATCTAATCGCCTAAAATCTAATTTTTTTTAGATTTTCAACAATCCTCTTTTAACTTTTTAACCAAGAAACCTAAACATAGACAATCTCATTCCACCGCTTTCCCTTTCATGCATAAAGGGAATATGGTTGATCTCAACCACGAAAACAGAGTACGAGTTAAAAAAGGTGGGAAGTGAGAACCCCCTTTCCACCCCAACCCACCAAAAAGATAAAAAAGAAGCTTGAATCAATTATCTATCAGTAAGCAGGAATATCTGGGCTTCCAGAGATTGAGGTTTCTAAGGAAGCATTGGCAATGGAACTGACAGAAAAAATCATTATGAAAGATTCATTCTTGGTTTGAGTGGAAGAAGAAGGAGAAGAAAAAACGAAGAAGGGTAAATTCATCTTTTTAAGTTCAAAAATTAACACCTCAGTTAGTTTGGGTGGTTTAAATGTAATTTTTTAATTTTCAGGGGATTATGTAATTTGAGCAAATAACAGGGGAGGTTGATGTAAATCACCTTAGATTTTTTTAACCTTCTGATAACCCATTAATAGGTATATCGCCGATATCAAGTATGCTAGCGGATAACACCAATAGGAATACATGATGGAGTATCATTCAGGAAGGATGTGAAGGTCATTTCAGAAAAAAAGGGAAGAAAGAGATAGACACAATGGGTGCTAGCATACTTGATATCGGCGGCATACCCAACCTTTTCCCAAATTATAATTATAAAAAAAATTAATCAAACCACCAAAAAAAAAAAAAAAAAAAAAAAATTATTGAGCGTCATTTTCAAGTACATGGGCTTCCTGGCCCCAACAGTTCTTTATATATATATATATATATATATATGCTGAGAGAAAATAATGGTTTGGGTTCAGCTGTTACCAAGATTGGTGGTGGGTGTGGGTGTTGGTATGGTGGATCCTTTGTGAAACATATTCAGTAGAGGTCGTAATTCTTTCTCCAAGCCAGTCCCCATTATTATTAAAGCTTGGAACATGGTTTTACAACTTGGATCAGAATCAGCCCAATTCTGATTAAACCTGATTCCATGTATATTGGGTCAGAATGAGTTAGGCTGAGTCAGGGTGAATCTGATCGATTTCGGCAAATTTTGGAGTGTTTTAACTCAGAATTGATACCAAACCCTGGTCCGAGTATTTCTAGCAAATTAAAAAAACTTGGAATCAGATATGTGATTGATCTCCAACGATTTTGATTCAAATTTCAGATCAGAATTGGCAGGAACTTAGTTATTGGAATTGAAAAGAAAAAGCAAAGATTTTAAGCTCTTTTGCTGACTAAATGAAGGGGTAAAAATGATTAAAAAAAAACGTAGATCCAAGTGCATTCCTGGCTGATTTATAAAAGGGTTCAGAAATTAAAACATAATCAAAATCGGAATCAGACAGGATTTCTGAAACCATGACTGTCAGGATGTTGCCTGATCCATTTTCAACCTAGTTACAAAGACACCTTTTTTTTTTTTTTTTTTTTTTTTTTTTTTTTAAACATTAAAATATTTGTGATGGGTTTATGTTGAAACATTCTGAAGGTTTCACAATGGAATTACTGATACCAAACAGCCTATGGGGATGACTGATGGTTGGACACACTTCAGGCTTTAGTTGAGCTTGTGCCAGTCCTTGACCCATAGTTGAATTATCCATTCAAACCAAACTTTGAATACTTCTGGATTGACTTGTAGTTGAACTTTACTGATTTCTTGAGTAGTGTGAACCAAAGATAAAAAAAGAAGGAAAAATCCTCAAATAATCAAGGAAAGCTTCAATATCTATTAGACCATTGAAACTCCCATGGATGAGCTCCTGCTCTGCAAAGGAGCAACAGATGATTCTGGCAAACCTACCCTGAAAAGACCTAAATCTTTTGATTTCCCTGCCCTTACTGTTCCATCTTGGTGCCGATCAACTGCCCATCGTACTAATTCAGATGGTGCCATTCCGATCGTCTCTCCATCGTTCACTTCCAACACTACTAAATCATCTTTCTTCAACCTCATAGCTAACTTGAGCAAAGATAGACAACTAGCTCATCGTTCACACAGTGCTCCATGCTTATTCACAGACTTAAGGGAGAATTCTACAGATTCCAAACCCACCTTGAGATCAACCCCTTGGGTAGTTCAACAAGCCTTCATTGGTGTCATCTTGTATATAGCAGTTGGTGTTGCCATCTATGTATTGAGAAGTGATGGTTTCAATGGTCATAAGACATACATACCATTAGATGCATTATATTTTTCTGTGGTGACTCTTTGCACCATTGGGTATGGTGATATATTGCCTGACACTACATTTACCAAGTATTTTACATGTTTTTTCATCCTAGTGGGTTTTGGTTTCGTCGGTATATTACTAAATGGATTAGTAACATATGTGTTGGATAGGCAAGAGGCAGTACTATTGAGTGCAGTAGATGAGAATAAGTTTAATTCAATGTTTCGAGTTTATATGATCGATGAAACTAAAGGAAGAATGAGGATAAGGATGAAGGTGTTCTTGGCTTTGTTAGTTGTTATTGCTTGTATTGCTGTGGGAATGATCATGGTTCATATACTTGAGGGATTGAACTGGGCTGATAGTTTCTATTTATCAGTTACTTCAGTGACAACGGTGGGCTATGGAGACTATGCTTTCATGACAGTAAAGGGTAGGTGCTTTGCTATAATTTGGTTGTTAGTAAGCACACTGGCTGTTGCAAGGGCTTTTCTGTACCTGACTGAGCTAAGGATTGACAAGAGAAATCGAAAGATTGCGAAATGGGTACTTCAGAAAAAGATTACTCTAGGCGATCTAGTGGCTGCTGACCTCGACAATGATGGATCCATAAGGTATGTATACTGAACTTTAAATGATGATCATCTTCATTAGTTAAGAGGATTTTTCAAGTGTCATAATATAGCCTTTGTGCAGCTATCTATCTTTCTAAAGAAATGGTTGGAATGGATTGTTTAGCATAGATTACAGAATATTTTCAGTAATTGCTGGAATCATTAATTCTCAAATACTAATCTGAAAAAACTTAATAATGATTTGCAAATAGAAGCTCATGTGGTGTGTTAGTTTTGATATCTCAGCTACTCATCCAACCAGACTAAGAACATCTTAATTATGTGTATTATCATTTGATGACACTCAATGAATGGGGTGGTTCTTTGAAACTAATCATGATAATGTAATACATACATAATGCAATCAACCATTAATAGATGGATTCCAATCTAGGAACCTACTGATTACCAGGCAAGTGGTTGTTAAAAAACCAGAAGAAACCAGAACAAGACCAGGGGACTGAAACATGACCTTAACATGGTTTGGTAGAATAGTATCTCATGGGGAGTGTAGAGCTATGCTCTGTAAAAAGGTGCAAAGCTGAAGAAAAGACTGCCCTGTTATACTTCACATACACTAAACATCTGAAATGGTTAAGCTGATTCTGCAACACTCTTGTTAAAAACCTTATACTCTATAGGAATTTCATAGATTTCCTTCCTACTCTCTGCCCTGCTAATGTAGAAGGTGCCAGTTGATCTGCATAATCTTCAATATTACAGTCCAATTATGGTCCAAAATTCAGATATTTCTCTTAACTTTATTATCCTATATTTGATTATTATTATTATTTTTTCTTTTACTATCTATATACTATATTTTTGTTCTCTCCTATTACTTTCAATTTCTAGTATATATATATATATATATATATATATTTCAATAAGTAAGAATAGATAGATATATATTTGGCTAAACTCGTTTATACATATTTCTCATATGCATTTTCCTTCGTATAGTATTTCATCTAATACGAGCGAGCACCAACATATAAATTTGAATATCTATTTTTTTATTCCATAAATATTTTAATAAGTGGTTTTTGAGATTTTTTGAATAAATAAAATCGTTTATTAATCTAGTCGATCCCATTAAGTTGGGATAAGGTTTTAGATGTTGTTTGTAAAGTCATTTATTTGTAACACAAATATATAATATATGAAACATTTGAAAGTAAGAAGTAGAAGAAAAGGCTTGCTGACTAATAGAGGGAGGAGAAATTGAACAAGGCGGTGAATGTAAAGTGATGGACAAGTTGTTTTATTTTATTAAATTTTAAATTTTGTAAATATACCTTTCTTTTTAATTATTTTTCAAGTTAAGTCAACTAACTAGTTGCCTAAACATATTAGTAGAGAAATGGGTTGTATGTGGTTTAATCTTTTTTTTTTTTTCTAATTAGAAAATCTAACATATATTATACTTAAAATTATGTAATATGAAGCAATTACATTTTCAACAAAAATACTATGCTAACAATTAATTATTTATATTAAACATAAATGCTAATAACCATTATTATACTAAAAGATTCTAAATAGAAGGAGTAGATTTCCTCTATTAATAATGTAACACATCATTCCTCCACAAGTAGTTCCACAAGTAGTTTTATATACCATATCATATTCCATATGGAAACTTGTTTGGGTCTCAATGTTTCTGCACATGTCAACATATGCTGGCCGTATCAGTCCTCGTGTATCAATATTCAACAAATATATATTTTTTTTCATTTTAGATTAATTCAACATAAAAGTTTAAGAAAAGATAATAATGAAATCTACATTCGACGTGATAGAGATGATCCATTAAATTTGACATGTGATATGTCTAGATGATACTCGTCCATCTTTTTTTTTTTTTTTGATGATGCTTGACTAATCCCACGGGCTCATACTGATCCTAAAACAACATGGATCGAATCATATCAGGGTTGAATGAGAACCATTCAACTTTTATTGAGAGTAAAAATTTGAGAGTAAAAAAGAGCATTAAACAACCCTGCATGAGTGGTCCTAAGGAGATAAGAAGTGTCAAACTTCAAACCATACGCTTTTTGAGATGAAGGTCCCTTGCCGTCCCTTGCCAATTCAACTACCCCCTTGGGATTAATAATAACTAGCAAGTGCCAAATTAACCTTCCATGTGGTAAAACAACTATCCTTGAACAAAACTTTGCTTCTTCATAAGTGAAGTAACGATTTTTCCCCTTCTTGTCATAAAATAACCATTGATTAGTGATGTAAAGTGTAGATTATTTAGATATATTGACAATAATGTATGGAAGATGTTTTTCTCTACCGTGGGTGAAAGAAAATTACATCCATGCCGTGCCCCTATTGTACAAAATCAATAATACCACTATTATTCCTCATCCAAATCCCTCGGTC
Organism: Macadamia integrifolia; assembly: GCF_013358625.1. Lineage (NCBI taxonomy): Eukaryota > Viridiplantae > Streptophyta > Magnoliopsida > Proteales > Proteaceae > Macadamia > Macadamia integrifolia. The sequence continues at coordinate 32,692,461 of NC_056559.1, read as the reverse complement.
CCCCTTGACTGTGGTTGGCGAAAAACTACCTCCATTTATGTTTATGTATATAATGAAAAGTGAAAACAAATAAAAAAAGGGAGTTTGTTAGGACTATTATCTCAAGGCTATGTTTGGTTGGTGAGAAAAAAAAAGGAAAAAAAAAACGTAAACTCATCTCTTTTTTTTCCCCCAATTTCTTACGAATCAAACACACCCTTATTTTGGTCATATGAAAAGGCCAGAAACCTTATAAACTAGAAAAACGGTCTTTCCGTCTTTGTAACAGTTTTAAAGGCGCGAAATGTGGAGAATCTCTTGAGATCCACTGAATCCGATCAACTCTTTACTGTTGCCTCACTTTCTCTTTCCATTCTATCAGTTTCTCTCTTTCTCTCTCTTCCTCCCCCTTATCAACATTTAACAATTCTCATCTCTCTCTCTCTCTGTACTAGTTTCCCGGCTAACCACAAGCAGTTTTCAGGCGACCCATAAATGGAGAAAGAGCCATTACTTCCTTATCTAAGAGTACAAAAACCTCTACAGCTATCCTCAACACCTCCTTCTCTCTCCCCTCTACCAGAGGAAGGTGAACTAACCCTTCTTCCCTTAACCCCATCAGAGCTCAAAGACCGAATCATCTTCGGTCCATCATCTCCTCCTCATTCCACTGACCCATCTTCAATCCTCACAGATGCCCTAAATCTAACCATAAATTCTCCTTGCCCAGTTGATTCACAGCAGTCACAAGTATGGGTAACAGAACCCAATCACCATTGGACCAAAAAAAATCTTCATCGCTGCAAAACAGCCCCTGCCATGGCCGTCATCAACGACGTCCACCACTCTTCAATCCCAAAACCCAAATTTGCTTCTGTATCAATTGTTCGCCAGGGTTTCATCCTTCTTGTAATCTATATCTCACTTGGGGTTCTAATCTATTCCTTCAATCGGAAAAATTTCACGGCGACTGAAACCCATCCAATCGTTGATGCCCTATACTTCTGTGTCGTCACCATGTGCACAATTGGGTATGGTGATATCACCCCTAATTCGACATCGACGAAGCTGTTCTCGATTATGTTTGTTTTGGTTGGATTTGGGTTCATTGATATCTTGCTTACGGGTATGGTGAGTTACGTCCTTGATTTGCAGGAGAGTTTGCTTTTGAGTACAGTTAAGGGGAGGGGAGAGCATGATGCGAGGTCTTATTTGGTTGATGTGAAGAAGGGCAGGATGAGGATTAGAATGAAGGTAGCCTTGGCTTTGGGGGTTGTGATTCTTTGCATTGGCATTGGTACTGGTGTTATGCATTTTGTGGAGAACCTTGGGTTGTTGGATTCGTTTTATCTCTCGGTGATGTCTGTTACTACGGTTGGGTATGGTGATCAAGCATTTAACTCCCTGCCTGGTCGTCTGTTTGCCTCAATTTGGCTTCTGGTCTCTACATTGGCTGTTGCTCGAGCCTTCCTTTATCTGGCTGAGGCTCGAATTGATAAGCGGCATAGGATGATGGCTAAATGGGTGCTCCGTCAGGATATGACTGTCTCTCAGTTTCTCGCTGCAGACATTGATAACAATGGTTTCGTGAGGTGCGTGTTATTGGCTTCTACTTGGCATCTTCATCTCTCAAACTTGTTTTAATTTTGATGACTTAGCCAAGCAGGTGATTTATGATACAATGAGTGGATTACTTTTGATCTTCCCATTCTCTCTGAGTTTATTCAATATATTGATGTTATGATCTTGATTTAATCGGATTGATAACATTCAAGCCCTTGTTAAACCTGTAGTCTGATTATCTAGGAGCTCTGGTTTACTAATAGTTTGTGAGTTTTCCAATTGGATGAGAGAACGGTGAATTACTACTCAAAGAGAAGACACCTAATCCACAATTTGGGGAAAAAGTATATGTAGGAATTTTCTTGATTTTTTTTAATGAAAAACAGATTTTATCAAAAAGGGAGAAGAATATTAAGAATACAACCCCTGTAGGAGAAAGCAGAGGGTGCCTAAGATTATAAGAGATGGAAAAGGGAAGGCCAAGGCTTGTAAAGCAAAAACTCTGGATAGAATTCCCAAAACTTACTTGGTCTAACATTTCTGCTGCCAACAGCAAATGTCTTGATTTACTGATACTACTTACAGAAAATCTGTTAGATGTATTATCATACAAAGCAGTTTAAAGAGAAGATGCTCAAACTTCAATGCATAGAATAAGATGTAAATAGGAAAGTTGTTCGCTTAATCTGCGGACTCTTGTACTGGTAGACATCGAAATTCACTAAGAACAGTGCTGCTTACCTTTTTTTTTTTTTCAAATAATAGTGGTGTAGAGTAAGACTTCATCAAATTATTAGGCAGAATTTATCTCCTATAAGAGTAAATGATATCTAGAACGAGAAAGTTCATGATATTTTGTACTACTTTTAAGTTGTTTATTTGGTGGATGGAAGTAGAAGACTAGTAGTTTGAAAGTTGGAGGGGACAATCCTTGTCAGAGGAAAGAAGGGTTGATTGAAAGGATATTTGATGTCGAATAGTTTGATATATTGTTTGCAGAATGGTCCTTCTGTTGTGTTCTGTTGAATATAGTTCGATGGTTTTCAGGTTGTGTTTTTGAATTTCAATGGGGTGCGGGAACTAGATATGGAAGCTACCTTTTTGGGCTTTCCTGGTAGAAAGAAGAGCCCTTGAAAACAAAGGAACAAATTCTATAGTTTTGCAGAAAGCTTTTACAAGATTCTACCTGAGGTCATTCTCTTTAGATTGAACAGATTCTTCATGACATGGCCTCAATTCATCAAGGAGATTTTGTAAAAGAAAGGCAGATTTTGGATTGATTGCCATTGGAAAATTCATGGAGAAAATGAAACAGTTAATCTATGGACGTTTTGGTAAACCTGGATTTGTAGTAAGTTTATGATTGAGCGTATAAGAGCTTTCTTAATTTTTTCCTAGCATGAAAGGGTTTTGGGGCTAAATGGGGGTTGTAGGTGGAAGGTTGCCTTTGTAGGCTTGTTTCTGCATAATTTAAAATGCAGACTAGACATTGAACCAAAAAGGGTTCCAGTTCCAGCTTTCCTGTGTAACTGCTTAACCATAGCTAAAGAATCATTAATGGGACTGGTTCAGGTTTAACCTGTTTATCCGATCCTATATTTAAATGTCTGGTTCAAATGCCTTTTCCTGAGCCTGCAAGGGCAATCTTACTAGGGGATCAGTTATCAATATTATTACTGACTTTGGTGGTTGATGTTTTATCTTTCCTCAGTAGAGGTGGACGGGTATAATCTTTTGGTGGGAATTTGACAATTCGTGTTGATTTTTGTTAATCATAGGGTTCGTAGTCGTACTAGGGTTTTCTGGCATAGGAGTGTGCTCTTGTATTGTTCTTCAACTTTCACTTGGTGCTGAATTCAACATGGAAGGGTAATTTTATGTAGAAAGAACCATAGCTGAGCAGAAAATCAAGGATAATACACTTTTGCAGTCTTATTAATAGCCAGTGGATGTGGGTGGAATCTAATAGAGGAGAGGAGCAAAGTCTCATTTAATTTAAAGTTGGAAAGGGTGTTTCTTGTCTAATCCAGCACCAATATTTGCCATATGGCAAGTTGGATAGAGCTGAAATTTTGTAAACAGTTAAACCCCAAAGGCCCGCTCACATGTCAAGTTTCAGCCAAAACGGAGTTGTCTTAAGTGGCAAAATAAATCTGAAAATCCAGTGAAAAAATTAAGTTTTTTAAAAAAGAAATGGGCTGCTGAAAATACAAGGGAATATGCCAATACATGGGAGGGTGTATGATTGAATTTGAGTCTGAAATTTAACATGTGGACAATCTAGGTCATTTCCTAGATATCCATAGTCTATCCACATGGCAAATGGTGCAGGACCAAAGGAACCCTCTAGTCTTGCTAGACTAGAAGAAATTTTTCCTTTTTTTTTTTTGTTTTTTTTTTTTGTCGAAGTGGGTTAATTTACTATTTTAATAAAATCTGTTTTACTATTTTTAGTAAATACAGGTTCTATTATACATGGTAAATCCTTATTATACTATATCACAAATAGGCAAAAGTTTTTCTGGTCTGCACAGACCAGATTGGCATCTCTGCTTTCTGCATTATTGGTGCCATATGTCTGCTCATTTTGGATATCTGGAACACATTCTAGACTGATCACTCCTCAAATTTCAAACTCAAACTGAATCACATAGCTTCTTATGTATTGGCATTTTCCCTTGTATTTTCTTCTGTCATGTATTGGCAATGCCCCATTACCGTGGTCCTGGATTTTTCAAAAATTTATTTTGCCATTGGACCATTCCGTTTGGGCTGAAACTAGACATGTGATTGGGGGACCTTGGTGTATCTAGCTGTCCACAAAGTTTCAGCTGCATCTGACCTGCCATGTGGCACTAAATGTGTGCATTATGTAGACCAAAGAACCCTTCCCCATGTTGGCAAATATATAACTGCAACCCTTCCCCATGTTAGCAAATATATATAACTGCATTGAGGTTTCTTTAGTCATAAGTCTGAGTTATTGCTTGAGTTTTAAGTGGGAAATATTTGCATTGGCTGTATTCTTGAATGATGGTTTCACAATGGATATGTACGAATGCTGCCAGCTACAAGAAGCATCTCGTTTGCTAGTTATATCAGGTGGTGGCTCAGATTTTGAAATTACTGGTTTTTATTACGATTAGCTTGAATTAGTTAATTGCCAGAGCAGCAAGGCCCACTGATCTTGTAATCCGCTTAGGTTTTCCTGTACAACTTGAGATTCTGTGGAATATTAGTTTATATCTGCATAGTTTCTTTGATTTTGGTCATCATTAGTTAGTGAATTCTTATGGTCAACCAGAACTGAATTTGGTTATTAAGATTGGTTTGAATCAGTTCTAATCTCCAATGTTTTGAGCCATCAAATGTCATTTGATCCTTTCAAACTTAAAAGCGTAAGGTGGGTTATCTGGTACACTTTCTTGATGACTGTGATCCTTTCTTTTTTTTTTTTTTGGGGTGTTGGAGGGGGTGGTTTGTTAACAGGAGGCTGTGGAGATCCACTGTATAAATTAGTTAGTGGAATTCAGGTGGGTGAGGGCTCTAATGTTCATCTTCAGAGTGACTTTTGGTGTGGTTACCCAGATTCGAAGTAGTATTTCCCCAATCTCTACAGACTAGACTTAGTGGCTGGCGATATGAATAGCGTGGACAGTGGAGTGGGCTGTGTGCATCTATTGAGAAGGAGCTCTGATAATTTGGAAACTTATGGCCTATTCCAGCAACTAAGCCTTATTGCTGGGTTTAGGATTGTAAAAGGCTTGGTTGACAGCGCAATTTGAAGTTTTCACAGCTTAAAGTATTTTGTCATGAAGTTCAATTTAAGGCTTTTTCATAGGTTAGGACTTTTGTGTTCTCCTTAGGGTACTAGAGGTATAGGAGTTATATTGCAAAGGTCCTCCCCCCCCTTTTTTCTCTTAATATATAATAATATCCTCAGTACCTATCTATTAAAACATTCCTAATGTGTGTCATGCATGGGAACGCTGAATCAGTTGATCAGATTGATTTATTTCCATTGGAGTTGATGTGTGGTTTGATATACCAGGGTTTATTTATTATATTATCTTTGTTGGGTCTTGCCATGTTAAAGGAGTTTTCTTTTGCTGAAATATCTTAGAAAAAAAGCATTAATCTGATGGGATAGTAGAATTCTTCATGGAACCTGATTGTTAACTTTATTAAAAAAACTGATCCTTTTGCTTCTAGCATGATTTTATATACTCTGTTTTTTCAAAGATCATTCAATTTCAATGGTGTTCTTGTTAGTCCTTAACAAGTAGAACTTCAAGAGTAACTTTTTTTTCTCTAAGGAATACTTTTTCTTTGGATATAGTTCACTTCTGCATCTGGTTTTTCCAAATGCTCTTCATTACCATGTCCCGTTAGCCTCCACTTACCAAGCACATTTGACATTATGGTTACACAACAATTTCAAGTTTCTGGCTACCACCTATATTTTACTGCCCCCAAGCTTTTGTAATTCTACCCAAAAAAAAAAAATAGGCTTTTGTAATCTATTCCAGTTTTAAAATTTCTTCATTTTTTAAATGTTCTGCCTTCTGGATGGTAATTTTTTCTTTCATATCTCTGTTCCTTATCTCAATGTCCATTACCATCTCAGGCTTTTGGATTTTGTCTCTTGTACTGAATAAATATTGCCTTTGTCATGTATTTTCTATTTTCAGTAAATCAGAGTATGTGATATACAAGCTAAAGGAGATGGGAAAGGTAGCAGAGAAAGACATTCTACAGATCTGCAACCAATTTGATAGACTAGACACTGGCAATTGTGGGAAGATCACACTTGCTGATCTCATGCAAGGACATCAATGATTGATCCCAGGGTGGGTTCCTCCAATGGAGAAAAATTGTGGCCCTATTGGAACAAAAGTGGCAACACCATTGGGGTTCTTGAAGAAAAGAAGAGACTCCATTTTGTTAGTGAAGCCAGGTCAAATGTGGGCCTTATATTGGTTGTAAGCAGCGAGAAAGGAGGTCTGTCTACACCATATAAGTAATTTGAATAGTAAAAATTGTAAAGGTTAATGCAATTATGCTCAATTAATTGAAATTTAAATTGTTTGATCAAATTGTACCCTAAACCCACCCCCCCCCCAATTTTTTTTTTTTTTCCATATCAGATTACTCTGATTTTTGGATGCGGTTTCACAGTTGAGGTAATAGTCTGTATTTTGGAGCTTCAATCATTTTTTAATGGACCAGTGGAAGGACAGTGTAATTCTTAAAGTTGCCTTGGAGTTTCAAGTAGTCAAGGCGTCGCATAGGTCCAGGCACCCTTTTGCTGGAAGGGCACCATATGCGTGTTGTCTTGATTTTTTCTCCTTTGCTACCTCTTTGGACCGCTTTGTCGCTGTGACAATTACGGGCTTGTAACCCATTTCCCCCAAGTTTTTCCCATTGAATCCTATTCATCACCACAAAGGGCCATTACTCAGTGCTGGAGTTGGTCCTAACCCTTGGCATTTTTGTGCAAAATGACCACCCTTAAGACTGATACCCAGGCATTTGCCCTAGAAGCCTAAACTTTTTACCAGTTCTCTAACCAATGACCTTTCTATTCACCACCATAGAAAGCCTTTATTCTATATGCACTAAGATCCATAAGCAGGTTTTGTTTGGAAGATTGTGCCCAACTGTTCATGTACGTTTTCTGCTGCAATTAGCCAAGCCTAAATTTAGGTTTCAAAGGGCTAGCCTAATGTTTATAAAATTTGGAAAATTTCCCGAGTATTGATGGTTTTTGACCCACCCCGAGATGACTAAAGCTTCTATGGTTTTGACCCAAATTTTGGCAAATTATGAATATTTTGACCCAAATTTCCAGCAACTAGACCAAAAAAAAAAATACCTGATTTCGATCAGGTTTATGTAATTTCGCTCTAAATTTGGGTTTCAACCAAGCCTTGTTGAAAACCGAGATTTTGAACCATGGTTCTATTTCACCATCAACCTAACAGCTTCTGAAGGTCAAAACTTATAAGCAAGATAATGGCACCCATGGGTCAATTTTTAGGTGAAGTCCTCTGGGATCAATATTATGTCAGCTGACCCATTTGGATTTCTGCTCCACATTACCAAGACAAAAAATTGCAGATATACCTAACCATAAATATTGGAGCATATGAATAGGTATCTGGACTAACTACAGATATACCAAGGGGACAGATGGGGCTCTATATTACTTTGGCCCCATGGATTTTTAGTTGGGGAATCTATATGGCATAGATTAAACCAGAACAAACTGCCAGGGTAAATGGATGGTAATCAGCATAAACTCTAGATTTACCTACTCTCCATGTGAGCTATAACCTCAAAAGACTTGGGACCCTCTAATATGTTCCACATTACAAGTAACTTATTAGTTGATTTACAAACTATAATGCATCAACAATTTCTATTTTATTGGATATCATAAATGGGTATAGAACATCAAAGGAGGCCCCAATTCATATTATTGTAGCTTGACCAAATTAACATTACTTTGATACTTAAACTTTTGGCTATTTGAACATTAATATTTCAGTGAGCTGTAGCTGTGGGTGGCCTAAGGGCTTCCTGGTTCTCTCTATGTACATTGCCAGTTGATTCAAAAAAAATTGGGGTTAATTATCATCCAAAAAATAGAAAAAGAAAAGTTGAAGTATCCCTTAAAGCTTTCAAGAAAAATACTTTGAATCTTCTTCGTTGGTTTGCAGCAAACTCACAGAAGCTCGGTGCGGAAAAACTTCAAATATTTTCAGCTTCACCTGAAACAGGGGGAAGAATAGGTCAGCATATTCCCATAATGTTAAGATGCTTGTGACCCCCCAAAGAAAAAGTTCCGATGCATCATGAGAATTAATCACATACATATTATGTCTAATTTAGTTCAGATGCATCATGAGAATTAACCACATACATAGTCATCTAATTTATTATCTATAATGGTGATTGGTGAATGTGAAACAACTAGTAGAACACTGAAGCAAGGGGTTTTGGATATCTGCATACGGCATCCAACTTTAAAATGTAGCAAAGATGATTAATATTCCCAAACATTTTTGCAGAAGAGACATATATTACATAGATCATAGCTGCAGTTCTGGGACAATCGATCACTTGGTAATGGAAGATTGTGTAGAGGGGACTTCAAACTAGTAATAAGCATTTGAAACCCACAGGACTTCCCCAAGTGACTGCAGTAAAAAGGGGGTGGAAGTCATAAAAAAAAAATGAAAATATTACAGTTAGGAAACAATTCAGGATATAATCAGTTGTGAAAGACAGTTTTCTCATTAGGAAAAGAAACACAAGGGCCGTTCATCCTTGAAGACATGATGCCAGTGTGTCTCCCACTAGCTCATTGGTCATACAGCAGAATCCATTGAAGGAAGGGCTACAACAAGCACAGGAAGGTTGATGGTACAGTACATGGTCTTCCAATTAACTGGTAATTTCTAATCAGCCATTTTGTGGTTTGTTTACTTGTTTTTTGAACATATACTTCTACAATTTAAACTCAAATTCAAATCGGATCTGCAGTTGTTAATTGAAGCCTCCATCCAATGGTACAAGTAATTGATTTTACTACTAAATCATGTGGCAAAGTAATTCTCTTTCTTTTTCTCTTCTAATAAAATAATGAGTTTATTGCTGCATTGATTCAAATGTTCTACTGTTCTTCTTATGTTGGTTAACTATTTAAAACCTGCTGTGTTGTCGTATGGAAACATTCTGTTCCTCATCAAATCATGACATAGAAACATCAAAAACAGGAGAAAAAACAACTGCAAAGAGGCTTGGTTCCATAAAACTAACCCGTTTAGGTAGTTTCTCCTGGGCAATGAATAGGGTAGGTCTGGGAACATCCTTTTTTCAACCGTGATTATTGGACCATAATAAGTTCTTGAACAGAACATAGAAAGTCAAGAAAGACAAAGTGCAGGTCAGGAAATCCAAAATCAATGGAGCAATTTGGATAAGCTTTATGATGCAGATTAATTACCAAAATAGGCTTGCTTTATTAGGAATAAGCTTAGGGTTGGGTTCTATACATGTTGGGCCTTTGATCCCATGTGTTTTGAGTGTAATGGGCTACTTTTATGGGTCTAAACTAGGGGTTCTAAGGTTGCATACGGGATTCAGCGATTTGTTTCCTTCTTCATTAGTTTCCTTTTTAGATGGGGTTCTTTATACAAGTTCCACCTCTTTCCAGAACATACAATTCTAAGCCACATCTCAGGCTGGTCCTTAAAGTAAATACGGTATCATATTATTAAGATAGACAAACCTGCAAAAGGAAGAGTATTTTCCGTACATTTTCCTACTGCACAATTCCAAGGTTCAGTAATGCTACAGGGCAGTGAGTTTTATTCAGTGCCCATTTCACATGCTGTATATGCACACATTTAAAGTTAATTACGGATTCCCTACCTGAAATAAGATCATAACAGACCCTGTGTATCTCATTCTTCCCTCATTTCTTATAGGTTTGTACTGGAACCATGGTTTCTAATAATATCAGGTCCAGTATGAGGTGTTCTAAGTTCTTAACGGTGAATCTCTATTAGTAGATATGCTAAGTAAGATGTAAAATAATACAACCGTTTTTTTTTATTTTTAAACACATTATTGTGGTTAATCACTATATCAAGAATCATCATTATGGATCAATAAATTTTAAGACTATTTCAGTATCTTCTAAAACCAGGCATAAAATGGAAAGGTAGGGTGGACTAACAATCCGGCCTAGGCTGGTAGGACCCTAGTTGTCACGGCGCCAAGGCAAACCAAGTCATTGGAGGGCTTCCTAAGCGTTTAGGTGACAAGGCACCCACCTTAAGACGAACAAGTGTTATTTTTTATTGTCCCTCTTTTCTAACATTATTCAGGATGTTACGTATACCTTGTATCATAAAAAATCAACATTAAACCACATCAAGTCATCAAAAACCAACATTAAACCACATCAAATCATAAAAAATTAACATTAATTCACATTGGGTCATAAAAAATAAACATTTAAAGAAATGCTCTTGTTCTATATACGTTTGCCTGGTCAAATGATTTTATTTTTATATGAGACTTTTTATATTAGGTATAACACAAAACCAGCTTTCCAACAAGTCTAAGATTATTTAAATCTGAGATGTAATGACAAAGTTATGTTCCAGTCAAACTTATTTTAAAGTGGCCGAATGTTGTAAACATTTCCTGAATGAAAATAATTGTATGGACATCAAAACAAAAGATTATTTTACTGAACTTTTAGTATTTTTGCAATGTTTTATCATGCTAAGATTTATAAAATTTTCAAAATTGAGAAAAACCCTAGCATTTGAAAGTTGAAATTCACCCCTACAACTAAAAATCCAGCTTTTGCTCTTGGAGTGGGGGGTTAACTTTTATCCTTTTGGAATTTGATTTTTAAATTATTTTTATTGGATTCAAATAGGGGGTATTTGCTTATTTATGAATAATATCTTAAATGATATTTGGCATAAATAAGTGTCAAAACATAACGCGATAGTTGCCCAGGCCCAAGGCAAACCACCTGGATGCCAAGGTGGTGCCTTGAGAACTATGAGCAGGACAAGCTACTATATCCTCCACGTGACAACTCACCAGCATCACTTAACACCCAAATTTGGTGCAAGGTACAACCCAGCCTCCCCAATTCATGTGCTAAATTTCTTCCCCAAGGCCTCAAGTTAAAAAAAAAAAAAAAAAAGGACGGAAAATTGTTCAAAGCTCAAATTTGTAAAAAAAATAAAATAAAATAAAATCTGGTCAGCGGGAAATACAAGGGGAAGATTCCAATACATGATGAATAGGAAATAAAACCTCAGTGTAAATAATTGAATATGGAAGATGGGACCAATGGTCATAAATAATCATGCAAAGATTTGACATTTGCTTAGGGGTGGGGGAAATTTGTGATGAGGGTGCTTTACATACGTGAAATTTTTTCTAAGAGATTCTTACTATGAAGAGAGGTTGGTGGCTTAAAAAAAAGAAAAAAAGAAAAAAAAAAAAACCTTGAAGCAAAGGTTCAAATTGGTGAACAGGTACAAATGTGTGAGACAAAAACATTGAAGTTACTTAACCTTGGAATATGAAGTATAATGTAAGGTTGGATCATTTGTGATCCAATCCCAAGTAGGATCTTTAGTAAATTCAATAAAAAGTCAAATTCAGGGACAGGTAGTATGAACAAAACAGAAATAAGAGAATGAAGGAAAGAATGGGGGTAGGGGAATGGTCCGAATGGCTATCTCAGCCTGGGTCTCTCACCCTCAGCAATCTCAGCTGATGATCATCCTTTCTCAAGGAATAATTTTGCGGAGAACAAATATAAACTTTCATTCAATCAAATTCATGTTCCATTACGTAGCCCCTTACAAACTTATATAGAAGACTTAAAACTGACTCAAACATTAAAAAGGAAAGGTCTAACCCAATCCTTAACTAATTGGGAAACCTATAATAATTAGGAAACTGGAATAACAAAAAAAAGAACTCAAAACAGGATTCTAACTAAACTAATGAATTAAATATTGTTTTCCTACTTTCTACCCATATTTTAGGCCCATTAAAGTGGCACATTACAAAGAAAACCCATAGGATCAAAGGCCCAACACATACATAACCTAACCTAAGGCTTATTTCCAATAAATAAGCCCATTAAGTAACTTATCTACATCAAATTAACTACATCAGTATGGTGCATTATTATACCTCAGACAGGTTTACGGTTGTGTTGACACATATACAGTTCGCACAACTTTACACCTGTACATATGTACATATATATAACAGACCAAGAAAAGAAAAAAGAATGGAAATTAACTGAAGTTCTGAATTATACCTTTGAAGTTATCAGCTAGTACATACTACATAATATTTGCAACATAGAAAAATTCAGGAAGAGTACCAATTAGTTAGGCATCAAATGTTAGGCTTTACAAGGTGGGCAGCTATGATTAAGGACAAAAGAAAATTTTAAACTGTCACAAAGCTTATGGGTAAATTCTAGACCCTCCACAAATTGTCAGGAATTATTTGAATTGAGCGGTTAGATCAAGCTGTTCCTTTTACTTCCAAAAAAAAAAAAAAAAAATGCAAACTGAATGGAAATTGTTTTAAAGTCTTGGTGTGAAATTGAAAGAACTGGAAAAAGATTAGACTGAAGCTGGAACAATCCTGCTAGAAATATTGATTTTGTTATATTCAAGTTTTTGAATATTACTGTTGCGTTCTTTTTCAGCACTTAAAAAACAAAGTACAACTTAAGAGAACAAATTTCAGAAGAAAAGTACTTATGTGACAAATAACACACCATAAAGATGGCATTCATAGCAGAGCTCTATCTTGCCTTCCTTGTAAGAAGAGAATAATACTTAGGGTTCTACCTGATCTCTGCTTTTGCCTGCTTGAAACTTGAAATCCTATGAAAAGAAGCCATAGAATTAGGGAGGATAGAGACATTTTTTTTTTTGCTGAAATGGATAGACATTTCAACCAGACTTCCAGTTATAAATAAAAAGCCTTTACGATTCTTAATAAAAGTTCAGTAAGTCTTGACATTCACCTTTCTCTGATGCCTCGTACATTCTCAAGGATTTCAAATGTATGCTGCACATTTGAGTTTTTTGACTGTTCTTCACTATCAAGTACCAAGGTCCAGAGACGTAATACAGTAGCAACTTCTACTTCAATTTTGTTAAGCTGTTGATCCACATGTTCTAGGAAATCTTCATAAGAGGATATATCCTTGAAGCTTCTATTTATATTCTCTTCATTCCAAATTCTCATGCTCACAGTCCCTTCTTCAATATCCTCTTGCTGTTGGTTAATGGAAAGGTTTGCTTGAAATTCTGTCTCAAACTGCTCTGGCTGATCCTCATCAAGGTCCATGGTGTCCGGGTTAAAGTCTTCATTTTTATTTGGATCAAATTCCATCTCCTCCTTTGGAGGGATGATCCGAATTGGACCAGAAGCATCTGCTCTTCCAACTTCCAAATCCAAAGCAACATTCGAAACTAGCTGTGTTTCTTTTACAGAAATTGCCTGAAAGTGCAAGAAACTGTCCATCATATAATATTTAGTACTTGAATACAATATAAGACAGATCACGAAAGTCGTAAACTTCCATAAAGTTTCACTTGGACAAAAGGGTATCTGCTTTATATTTTTGTCTTTCAATTTTATGGAAAAAAAAAAAAAACTGTAATTAGCAAGTGTGAAGACGGGTGCAAAAGTGAAGAGCTGAGACAAGGTTTATGTGGCTGAACTCCAATTCCTGGTCCTACCTCAAGTTCAGTCCAAGACAAAAAATATGTTGTTAAATTCATGTTCAATGCCAGCTTTTACTATGTGTTTGTGGCCCTTTTCATAGTACATGGACACACTGATCTGATGAGTTAATGAATTCAATGCTTTGATAAGGAGAATAATGCTCGATTAGCTAATGTTTGGATTGGCTTTACTCATAAATTTCTTTGAGCGAACTCAAAAGAAACAAGAACTCGTCCCCAGATCCTTTCGGCCATTAAGGAAGTTCTCTTTAGGTGTGTGTCCCTTACCATTCCTTGTATTCAGAAATCAGAACTCTAGCAACATGTTCCTAGCAGAGAAAAGAGTGAATCAAGTTACATGGATCTCCCAAATTGCGAAGGCTTGTTCTAGGATTTTTCTCCTACGGGTACAGGTGCATTACATTGTGATGGGTCCCTACTTCAGGATAAGGCTCTTATGGGGGCTTGGTTCATGACGAGGGAGCTCCCTTATTTGCTTATGTTGGTAGCAGAACTGATAGGTCCGTTGTGTGCATGAAGTCGCTTGCCATTTACAGAGGTTTGGACTTATGTGTAGAGAATAACATTCTAAAGTTAGCTATTAGATCAGATTCGAAGTTAGCTATGGATGTCTTGGAGAGAAAAGTGCAAGGCCATGGGCGGTACAACATCTAAACAGTGCCATATTGCATCTAGTAGAAAGATTGCCATGGAGTGGGTTCCAACATGTTTGGCATGAGATGACTCAACCAGCTGACTTCATAACCTCTAAGCAATTGGAAATGGCTGAAAATATTGTACACCTGTCAGAAAATAACCGATTGTAATTTTCAATATTTTCAATAAATTTTGATATTAGTTATCAAGAAAAAAATAAGGAGAGAAACCTAGGATTATGAAAATATAATCTGCTTCATTCTTTATTGCATGACTGAGAAGGTTGGTTAATTTTCCTAGTAATGCACCGCCAAATTCTACAATACGTCCTTGTGTTAGGAATCCCATAAAAGTCTACACCTACAAAAGGGAGAAACCAGCTACAAATATGGAAGACAAAAAGGAGTATGCATATAATTATAAAATTTCACTTCATTCAAATAATCATCCTTTGAACTGAAATGATGGCATACATAACTTGGAGCAAGGATGTATCATGTAGGTTGATAGCATAGTTCACAACTTTCATAATCTGATGGATTGACAGATTAAGGAGGGAAGTTTGAGATTGATATGTGTGACTAGATTATGGAATTTGTTTTTTTGAAATATCTTTGAATATGAATACAATTAGTTCCTCATATTTATGACTGATAATTTCTTCATTTGAACTGAAAAAAATCACAATGTCAACACTAAATAAAGAATGATTTGCTGAACCTCATTAAGCTTGGCTGAAAGTTTATCAAGCAACTCGATGCGGCTCTTTGACTTCTCTAAAGCTTGCATTAATTTCTTCTTTTGAACAAGCAGCTCCCTTGCTTCATTTTCCTTCCCAAGCCGAATATCCATTGCTGCTCGTTGTTTAAGCTTCTCCGCTGCCTCTGACAATCTCATAAGCCTCAATCTTGCATTATTTGCTGAATGAACAACCATAACTTCAATGTGATAAACAACATTGCAGAGATTAATAGTTAGATGCAAACTAATTTCTCCTTCCAACATTTTCCCAAAGACTTGTTGTTCTAATCATGATGACACTTCTTTCCCTTTTTAATTTAGAAAGACAACTGGAATAAAATAAAACAATTGTTGTCTTTCTTTCAATGGGTGACCAATCAATTCACTGGACAAGATCCCTAAGACAGATTTTTTTATCAATATCACACATTTTTTTTTTTTACTTAAAACTAAAGGTTTGATCAAAACAATAGTCGTTATATACTAACTTCCCTCAGCTATCACTTCATCCGCCCATGCCACCTCACAGAAAAACAATATGCAAAAGGAAGATGAAAATCCAAATAATAATTTTATGTTCTTCCTGTGGACAATCACTTAAGTGTGTATAACTAAGTCTCCAATCATGTTTTCTTTTTACTCCTCTCTCTCTCTCTAGTCTTTGAGGCTCACTAGCTCTTTGCAGTTTCAGAGATTGGAGATGGGGGTGATTTGGTCATTGTAAATGGTTGGATGCATTTTATAGTCTTTGGAGACTATAAGCAAGTAAGGTAGCTGCGCCAGGTTTGAGCCTAGGGATATAGACACAGAAAGATGAACTGCTGTCTCGGTCAATATAAAGATCAGATTTTTGCTTATGGAGACAGCATTAGGGAGTCTAAATTACAACAGCAAAGAGTTCCATCTACATTTCTTGATTTAAAAAAAAAATCCAACCAGATGAGCATTACTGGCATTTTACTAGTGATGGTGATAGAAAGGAATACTGTATATGTGTCATCTCAAGCAAAAAAATTAATAAAAGCTACAAGAGCCTAAAATTAACAAATTATAGGGATAATCCCCAAAACCCATTTCAACATCCTCTTGAAGTCACTAGCAGAACCCACAGCCAATACAAACAAAACAGAGTTTCATATAACTTAACCAAAAGGGCTTGAAACAAAAAAAAAGGGGGGGGGGGTGGTTAATTGGGCAAAACCCATCAAATATACTCTCAATTAATTGGTCAGTCACTGAACAAAGAAAATGAAAGAATTTACAAGAACATAGGAGCTGGGTTTAGGTTCACGGAAGGAATCAAGTCGCAACAAGGAGGGTTGGAAGGAGATGATTGGAACCGTATAGTCGGGGACAGCAGGAGAGAGATGAAGATTAAATGGTAGATGGGTCATGATAATTTAAAGGAACAAAAACGCACCTTTGAATATAGTTTTCTCTGCTTCTGAGTGAAGTTGGTCGAGTTGAGTTCGTAGCTGCTCTGTACTGCTGATGTTTGTAACTGTGAATGCCCTCCTCAGAGGAGGCCCCCGAGGAACCACCACTGTAGCAGGATTCAATATCATCATGGGTTGAGGATCCAATCTTTAACTCTACAGAGACAGCGGATGTATATTGTATTGATGTATTTCCCTTTCTGTTAAAACCAATTGGATTTGGAGATTATTTTATTTATTATTTTTTTTTTTTTAAGCTGAGGTTCTCCGGGACTCACAACTCATATGGTGAGATTCACTACTTCATCCTATGAGTTCACAAGCCTCTATAAGGTTGTAGTACATTTTAAAAAAGAATCCCAATACTTCAGACTAGGGGTGTCAACGGTCCGGGTCGGTGTGGTTTCGGTCCGGTTCCACCGGTTTCGGTGTGAGTTTGGAAGTGACCGAAACCAACCCAATAAGGATTTATCGGTTTCGGTCTGGTGTCGGTTTCGGTGCGGTTTGGGTTCGGGTTGGTACCGGTTTGGATTTATTAGGTTCATTTCGGTTTGGATCGGTTTTTTAAACCGGTATGAAGCCATTAGGAAACAACCAAATAATGAATTGTTGAACTTCGATTTCTTAAATCGATTTGTAACTGGGTTGGTTTTGATTTTTGGTCTAGTTTGAATTCGATTTTCCATATAAATGTATACAAAACTATTCAAATTTTAATTTTTTTAATGAATTTTGGAGTGTTTCGGTTTCTTACCGGTTTGGTTTCGGTTTCGGTCCGGGTTTTGAGCCGGTTTCGGTTTGGTTTTGGGTTCATCCGGTTTTCGGTGTGGTGCGGTTCGGTTTGGTTTTGGGGTTACAATACTTGAAACCGAACCGAACCAATAAGGCTTCGGTTCTGTTCGGTCCAGGTTGTTATTGGTTCGGTCCGGCCGGTTTTACCGGTTCGGTTTAGGAATTGACACCCCTACTTCAGACACACATCCAAAGGCTTCGTGAGTGGATTCCCATTCATCATGACCCTAGAAACCTGGTCCTTTCTTCTTTCTTTTCACTCATTTGCGTTGCATGGGTTGTGTGTGTTTACCATTAGTATTAGTGTGAGCAACTTTGGCCGGCCCATCCAAAAATCTCAGGGCTTCAGCTGCGCTTATTAGGTGAGGTTAGGATTTTTAGGCTCAAAGGCAGGGTGGGCCGGGCCTGGCCTGGGCTGAGGCATTGGGTTGACCTTACCCTAACCCGCGGGTCTGTCCTATGTATGTATACACATATCACATATGTATATAAACTAGGTATTATATAACTTTACCAAAAATAAAAAAAACTAGATATTATATATGTATGTAATGGATGCACTATAAGGTTGATGAATATATTACATTCAAGATGCATCATTGACCCACTATATTAATGGAGAGGGTTTTTCATGATGTCAGGATAGGGAGGAATTTGCATGCCACACCAATGGTTATCCTGAAAAAAGAATCATCCTCGTGGGTACACATATTTAGAATGGGAGAGATAAAATAATAATAAAAAAAAATCATATGAGAGGAAAATTGCGTTATGAAGTAGTGGGAATTCTTTTCTCTTATAATAATAATATACATATTTTTTTGTTTGGAGAAAAGAACCCTACCCACTTCCGTGTCTCTACTCTTAGACATAGGCAGGTGCACAAAGACCGTGTTGCCCCCCACCCTAGATGCCTTTGCACCTCACCATTGGGCTATGTGTTGCTATAGTGGCTGCGTAAGCGGACGAGGTTCTCTAAGAGGCATCTTGAAGTTTAGGTAGGTTTTAGAGAATAAGGAAAAAAATAAAACAACTTAATGACATGGATTGAAAGTTGAAAGAAAATTGTATCCATTGGTTGGGGGGGTTGGAGGGGGGAGAAAAGTCCAGATTACACAAGTCAAAGATGTAAATGGATAGTCCAAAATCTGAATTTTATTAATATCTATAGCCATTAAAGGCATTCATATCCAATCGGAAAATATCCAAATCCAATCACATCCAATCCATATTCTTCTATATCAAACACACTGGGATTTGAAAATACCTATTTGTTTGAAGCAGAAATCCTCACTTGAAAATCCAATCAAGTATATGCTGATGATTATGGTCCTGCGGCCCTGCTCATTTAAAGACTTCCACATATAACTCACCAATAGGTCAATTCTGATGGTAATTGCCACAAATAATACCAAAACTTGACTACAATGACTAAGAGGTGATTTTGTGTAAAGAAAGAAAATTTTGTTTTTTCCATACCTTAGCTTGTGGCTCATCATGGGGTGAATTAAGGTCTTGGACTTTAACTTGTTGGGCCATTGATGGATACATGGGCTTGAACACCCCCCCCCCCCACCCCAAAAAAAAAAAAAAAAAAAAAAAAAA
>NC_056559.1:32672655-32673366 GCF_013358625.1 Macadamia integrifolia | reverse complement strand
AAAAAAAAAAAAAAAAAAACCCAAGATGTGATTAGTAGGCCCGTTAGGTAAACACCAACTTAATATGATTCAAGAGGTATCCAATACTTATATTGGGTTTGGAAATCCAGATTAATCTGATTAATGATGAAGTGATCTAACTCTCCTGGTAGTTGTCCAAGAATTATTATTATACATACTAATGGATTCACTGGAAAGGGAAGTAAAAGAGATTCTCCTCTTTTCCTTTCTGGATGAAAACAAAACTAAAGTACAGATGAAAGAAGCTGGCTGATATGTTAAAAAAAAAAATGTGATGTACTAAGAGATCAATCAATACAAATAGGGATGGTTGTTGCATAATGGATTAGTCGAGGTGCGCGTAAGCTGACCCAGACACTTTGGTTAACAAAAAAAAAGAAAGAGATCAAGCTTGTTAGATTATAATGGATGTAAGTATCTATATACAAGAAAGATAAAAGCAAAACAGATCTAATATGATCTTACCTAATTTAAAGGGTCAAACCTTTTTAGATGTTCCATTATGAAGAGTTTCATGCATGAACACTTGCTATAGATGAAGTATTATGTAATGGCCATTGATCCTAATCAGGCTGGGCTGGGCCGGGTTATTAGCTCTAATTGATCTTGATTTTTGTTATTAGGGTGCAGTTGGCTCATATTGACCATGGCAGGCACTTTTTTTGTCATTTAGGTTCTTACAGACATTAA
>NC_056559.1:32670136-32672635 GCF_013358625.1 Macadamia integrifolia | reverse complement strand
TTAAAAAAAAAAAAAAAAAACATCATCAACATTGATCATTCTTTAAAATATTTTTAATGGCTTAAAGACTTAAGCGTAATTTGTAATAATTAATATATAGTTATATAAAATAAGGGTCGGGCCAGACTCAGCCCGAGCCCGGCCAGCCTTGGGCCTAAAAATTCCAACCCAAGCCCCCTAGGCCTTGTCCGGGTTCAGGGCAGGCTCAAGTTCACAGGGCTAAACTTTCATCCCTATGTCGTGTGGTCTAAATAACTTCCTAAATAAATCTTATTATTATTATTATTATTATTATTATTATTATTATTATTATTATTTATTTATTTGGTAAACACTTCAACTTTCTTTTGTTTTTTTGGGATAATTAGCCCAACCAATTTGATGTATAGGGTTAATGATGTGTAGGTTTCTTTGGTTGCAGTAGTTGTTGGGCTTTTAATCCTAAAAAAATGTCCATATAATACCCTAAGAGTGAGGGACCCGGACTTCCTATTTATTGTTAAACAAAATCCTCAAAAAACGGTGTATACCCCACTAAGTGGTAAGAGCCTTCCACCAAGAACAATAACAAAGTTAGCTAAGCTCCAAGACATGACACTCCCTCCATGTTTTGGATTGCTTTAATGGCCTTTCAAGTTTCAACATTCAAATAATATCATTTTACTTTACAAGACTTGTGTTTAGAGAGAGAGAGAGAGAGAGAGAGAGAGAGAGAGTTCTAAACAAACACAAACTTGAAGTATTCTTTAAGTAATCTTTTCAACAGGTGTGACAAGCATAGTCTGGTTTTGAGCTATCAATGCATAGAAAATGATTAGCCATAGATGAAATGAAATCACTACTTATAAGAACCCTTCAATTGTCTAGGGGCAATAGGCTTACGTCCTTCATCATGCATGGGAGACCACTGCACGTTATTGCTGTACCATCAACAGTACTGCTTCAATGCTTTGTCATTCTCATACACACTTCATGTGGTTTTCCAATAAGTTAGTTTTTTTTTTTTTTTAAATTAAAAAATGGTGTTCCATGATAGTGATTATAGCCCTCAGAACAAGCCCCCGTATGATGGGAAAAAATCGTCTGCAATTCTGATCTCATACAATTCCGTGCAATACCACCTTCAGGGGGTGACACGTGTATTGATACCAATGCAATGGTCCAGATCTGATTTAAATGTCTCTTCACTGATTTAATGTTTTATTAGTTGTACCAGATTTGGACCATTGTATTGGTATCAATACACATGTCACCTCCTAAATGTGGTATTGCACGGAATTGTACGAGATCGGAATTGCAGACGATTTCAACCCCCCGTATGACAAGCAGTGCCAACTCGAACGATGATGGATTGAGGGCATTTTCACTACTAGGCTACCAACCCCATTGGTTCCAACAAGTTAGTTCATGACTTAGCTATTTGGTACTCACATTGTATATCAAACATTTTATCTTCACATATAGTCCATATAGATAGTGACTACAAATGAAACCTATATAGCTAGAAGCTGATAGAACAAAATATAGACCTTAGCTGAGGCTTGTTTGGTCAGGCCTCTATTACATAGACTAATCTATGTATTTTTTTAGTAATGACCAATCTATTTATTGTCAAATGGTAAATAGTGAAACGTTATACTTGATTAAGCTTAGTAATACTTAGAAGGACCCATTAATTATATATTTTTACCATTAGTTCTTTTGTGTCCTTTTTTTATATTTTTTTTCAGGGGGGGGAAGAAACGGGCTTGTTTTTAACAGCTATTAGTTGGAGGATTAGTCATTGTTTTTGGAAAATAATCCAATCATGGATTTTTTAGCTAAAAAGGCAGCAAAATCCAGTATTCATTTTATGTAACTGGGTTTCCTTTATCCGTTAAAAAGGAAATCCAGGAAGATATTATTGGTGGTCTTAGATTTCTTTTCTCTAAATAATTTGTTTTGCTTGAGTGAAGCCTTCCTACTAATGGTAATGCCAAAGTGGGAGACGAGGGTTCTCCTCCTCATTTTTGTTCTTGTATTCCTTTAGGTATGCCTAGACAGGGGTGTCAACCGGTCGGGCCGGTTCGGTTTCAATCGGGCTTAATCAGGCTTGAAGACTTTCAAAGGCTACACCGTGTCCGTCCATTTAACTAATCGGGCTTAGTTATTGAGGGCATGGTACACTTTATATTCGGTCGGTCGGTCTCGGGCTATAATCGGGCTTTAGTCGGGCCTTAACCGGGCTACGAACATGTTTAATGTTAAACGGGCTTTAACCGGTTTTTAAACGGGCCCTCTTTAAAATGTGCTATTATATTCTGGCCCACTCATGCAAGCCCAAAAAAATGACAATAAATCAATAAATGATACCAAATATAACCATTATTTAAAATGTGAACATGTCTTTACTTTTTAGTTTTTATTCTTTAACTTGGGGGGTAAAATAGGTATTCTACAATCATTAAAGGGTCGGGCCAATTAGGTGCACAATAGGCTGGTCTCGGTCGGGCGTTATTC
>NC_056559.1:32623311-32670116 GCF_013358625.1 Macadamia integrifolia | reverse complement strand
CCGAGACCGGCCTATTGTGCACCGACTTGGCCCGACCCTTTAATGATTGTAAAATACCTATTTTACCCCCTAAATTAAAGAATAAAAACTAAAAAGTAAAGACATGTTCACATTTTAAATGATGGTTATATTTGGTATCATTTATTGATTTATTGTCATTTTTTTGGGCTTGCATGAGTGGGCCGGAATATAATAATACATTTCAAAGAGGGCCCGTTTAAAAACCGGTTAAAGCCCGTTTAACATTAAACATGTCCGTAGCCCGGTTAAGGCCCGATTAAAGCCCGATTAAGGTAGCCCGATTATAGACCGAGACCGACCGACCGAATATAAAGTGTACCATGCCCTCAATAACTAAGCCCGATTAGTTAAATGGGCGAACACGGTGTAGCCTTTGAAGGTCTTCAAGCCCGATTAAGCCCGACCGAAACCGAACCGGCCCGACCGGTTGACACCCCTAGTCCAAGTAGCAAAACCGAGACCGACCATTTATAAACGGGCCGGGCTCAAGCCCGACACGTTTAATAAACGGTCCGGGCCGAGCCGGTCTATAAACGGTCGGTCCCGATCGGTTTGGTCGGGTCGGGCCACGAATTGACACCCCTATGCCTAGACATTAAATATTTAATCTTTTTTTTTTTATTATTATTCTCTTTTTTAATACATTCTTATGACCATTTAGGAAAAAAAGATTCTTTCATAAATCATGGAGAGGGTGGGAGAGAAATGTCTCTTGTTAACACAAACTTTTCAAAAGACCTTTTTTTTTTTCTTTAAAGAGAAAAGGTCAAAGTCAAATGAAACTGATTGACAAAATAGAAAAATGAAAATAATTGTTGTTGAAGGAGAAATTAGTTTTCCATCCAAAAGTTTTAACAACTTTCCAATGTTTACCCACCCAAAAGTCTAATGCTTTCCATGGGAAAATATTTGTTAATTTCTAGAAAACAAAATACAGCCCTAGGTCATCATAAAAATAGGTATCCCAAATAGGTAAGGTTTTCGAACATTTTGCAGCCTTTATACTCCAGGTTTACCAACAAGGAATGTGCTTATTGTCTCTAATTCTATAACAATGGCTATTTATGATCTTTACCAGTTACTTCCTGGAACCCTTAAAGTTGTTGCATTGTAAGGAGAAGAGGAGTGGTTTTGCAGCTAGGTCACCTAGATTTCTTCCCTATGTGACTCACCTATCTAGCAAACTCGCCATATCTTTAATTATAAATAGTTAGAATATATGAAACTAAGGAATGTGTGTTTAGGTTTGGAAACTAGTTTTTCCCCTTATAACGGCACAAATCAAACACCTTGGGCATGGTTGCCCAAAGCCACCAAATAGTTCTTGGCTTCTTTTCAAATGTCATTATTTTACTGTTGACAATTCAAAGTCAGGCTTGGTTGAGGTGGGTTTCTATGGGGGATTCTTCTTTCTTTTTCTTGAATTTGTTAGGATGAGGGGATCAGATAGGTTAGGGGTTCTTATGAAAAGACATATTAGAAGACTGAAGTGATCTAAAATCAAATCCACATTCATCCCTTGGCTATATACAAACCATTTGTTAAAAATCTTGACCAACAACGCCCACCCACAAATAAAGGTGACAAGGACAACCTCCTAATTAGTTTCTTCTGATATATCAATTCATCACACATGCATTGAGTTGCTGACTTGTAATATGATGCTCCTTGTGATGGAGGCATGACCAATTTTTTTTTTTTTAGTGAAAGTTTGGGATTGTTTGGCAACATGATACATCTAATTCACCTATAAAAAAAATTCTTCAATATTACTCTTTTTTGTGTTTTCTAAACTATCTAAAGGGCAGTTTTTATGAATAAAGGCAACATAGACGATGACGATAGAGGAAAGATATAGAGGATCACCATGCATGTAATGTTCTAGAATGAGGAAGAAGGAGTTTGAATCCTTTGGGGAAAAAAAAGTAAAAGTTGAAATTAAAGAAAATATTTTTTAAATTGAAGTTTGATATGAAATAAAATTTATTTGATTATAATTACCAAAAAAATTATAAGACACATGCGGGCAATATCATTTTCTTTGTGATCAATATTACTCATAAAATTTGTTTTACAGTTAAATCAAATGAAATTAATTACCAAAAAAAAAATCCACTGAGATTTGCAAAGAAAAAGTTTTGTATAAGGGGTAATAGAGAAGAAATCTTGTGTGCTCTCTATTTTTTTTTCTTAACAACCAAAGAGATGGAACCATTATTGCATCAGGAACTCTCCCCTCCTTATGTTCTCAAATATTGGAAAACTCTACATATCTAGACAGCTTAATGCATGGAACCTTTTATTTAAACATGGAATGATAACAGTACAAAATCAAGTATGCAATAGATTACATACTTGTTCAATGCTCTTGGCCACAGCAACCACATATATTCCTCATTATGTAATGTATTGGGATGATAACAATACAAAATCAGGCATGCACCAGAAGGAATGGGACAATTTTCAATGCTCATGTCTATTCTTTTAAAGAATCATTGTGGGAAGAAGGCCAACTTAGTTCCATCAAATTCTCAACCCCTCAGTTGGCAAGGGTCATTAGGAGTAGGCCCCAGTGAATGGTTGTATCAGGCTGTCTTTTTCTTTCATTTTTCATTGAATATAATTCTTTTCCCCTAATGGGGTGAAGTATTTTCAAAATTTCAGTTAAAACGGCTCACACAATAGGAATGTGAAGTTATTCAGTGCTCTTGACAATGATCTTACTCAAGCTATTGTTAAGTGATCTGTGAGTTACTTATTTCAGGGTTTAAGAGTCCTTTGTCTCTTGAGAACCTACTTTGTTTTATCTATTTAGAAATTTAAAATATTCTCCCCTCTAGGGGCTGTCCCACTGAAAAATAAAGTAAAGAAATTTATTCAGATAGGCTGAAGTTATAAGGAAGAATAATTTGATTAAAAAAAAAATTGGTGCCCTTCCGCATATTGGTATATCAGGTCTCTTTTTCTGTTCTCCTTTTATTTTTATTTTTTTTCAAGCAATATCAAGAGCATATAATATTGAAACTTTACATATTTTGAGAATAAAAATAATAATTTTAATGCTTTGCACATGTTGGATCAAGAAATATTTAGTTAACACTCACCAAGGTTGGTGAGAATATATGTGCAAATAATACATAGAAAATGTAAGAAATAAATAGAGAATATGCAAAAAATAAAAATTAAACAACATGAATTACACACACACACACACACATATATATATATATATATATATATCACCAAGGTTTATGAATTAACCCTCACCGTGATTTTGTTTCCTAACTTAAGACGTAATCTTTGATTGACAAAGCCATTGTGATTACTCAATATTTTCCATGTCTGAAATTGCCTCCGCGTGATTAGACCTACTACCTAAGTTGCTACATGAAAGATCGCTACTTATCTAGAGATATTTAATTTTACCATTCTAAATCCAAACAGGAAGTGCACTTAACAGGAAAAGTAACATCAATAAATTTTCTAGTGAATTCTTTTATAGTCATCTGCATCATTAATGCACCATATATATACTTCATCCATCAGATTTATTAACTCATTTTCCTTTTTGATGAACACAATTGTAATTTAATTAATCGCAACAATTGCACACTTAACTGATGTAATTTGTATTCTTATTTTGTTTAATAAAAGAACCTAGATTATTTTTCATAAATCTCATTTATTTGAAGTTTTTATTGATTTTATGTATTCAATTTACTTATTTATTCCTCTAATTAACAAGAAACTAGAGTTTCAATACACAAATTTCACTGACATAATTTATTATCTGTTGATCCCTTCTCAAATTTTTTGATGTAGAGTATTCAAATCTTTAATTACTCAAAAATTATTTTGGATCTTCCATCTTCCCTTTTGAAATTAATTTTCAAACACATAAGCTTATTGAGATAAAATCTCTCCAAAAAAATGGCCTCACGTTATCTACACACACAAATCTTTTTTCTCCATCATTGAAATAAGTCAATGGGTTGTTTTATACATAAAGATGGACTGAGAAAGCATAGCATTAACCCTACTTGCATTCATTTCCTTCCAAAGAAAATTCCAAGTAAGAATTCCAATTGTCTGGTTTGAGACATCCAATAAATTTGGAATGATATTGATAGAAATGCAATAAATGCATAATATATATTTTTTTGGTAATGATGAAAGGGTGCTCCATGTTAGTGATCATAGCTCCCAGGACAGGCCTCGTACGGCAAACAACACTTCCACTGGACCAATGGGTAATAGTGGGCATGCCAAGACTCGAATCCACAACTAACTGACTCGAATTTTCACCACTAGGCTACCAACCCCATTGCTAAATAAATGCATAATATAGCAACCTTAAATTTTGTTAATTTGTTTCAATCAACTTTTCAAGGATAGATATCCCTCATTGCTTCCAATCTGCAGAGATTGGGAGAAGAGGAAGTCTTGGTATCTAAAATAAGAAGAGCGGAGGGGAAGGGTGGGGAGAAAAGAAGTAGATCATCATGGCACCTTTATCCTTTTCATTGTCATTTTAGATTCGGTCTAGATATGGGTGGCTATGGTTTCAGGTTGAGCAAAGACAAACCAGCTTGAAGGTGACATACTGGTTTAAAAAAATTAAAGAATATCTAGTTAGCCTGACTTCCCCATGGAAGGACAGTAGAGCAAGGTTGAAGAGCATGTGCTCAATTTGAAGAGTTGAATTCTACACACGAAGAGAGAGAGAGAGAGAGAGAAATTGGGCACCCCAAGCTAATCAGTAGGAACAGCAATTCTGTTCAGTTCCAGCCCATGCTAAAACCACTTTGGCTGGTTCAAGAACTGAATCAATGAGGAACTGTTAGGGCCTAGTTTTCTTTTTTTTTTTTTGGTGAATTTAGTGCCTAGTTTTCAAGAGAATATTGAATCATCCATTATGGACTTAAAATTAAAATTGTTATTATGAAGCTAAGAAGTTTTTTTTTTTGCTAACTGTGGGTATTCAGGTCGAAACTTGACTAGTCACGCGGGTCCATACTGACCCTATAATCTCATGGACCGAGTCATATCGGGATTGAATGAGAACCATTCAACTTTTACCATATCATTAAAGTGAAGAGCACTAAACACCCCATGTGAATAACCCCAAAGAGATAAGTGGAGTCAAACTTAGAATCACACGTATTTTTATGCGAAAGTCCATTGCCATCTCAGCTACCCCTTGGGTTCTTACAAGATGCTAATTATATCATCTGATCATATTTGTGAATATAAATCACTCACAAAAAAGTATAACATATCAGAAGTCAGTTGTCACATTCAGTCATAAATTCAATTAGGTAATTGACCCAACTTCCTCAAGTATATATCAAAGTAGCTTGCTAAAAAAATGGGATGCCAAAGATTGGGGAGTTAAAAGTGGTTCGGCTTTTAGGGTGGGGATCTGATCCGGACCCGCCATGGCTGCCCTACATTCATTGCACCAGTCCTGTGATTAGGACTTCGAATTTTGTCACATAGAGGACTGATGGTAGCCAATCCGACATAAAAAAGGGAAGGGAGGTGGGGTTTGTGGTGGTTGATGGCTGGTGTAGGTCCTTAGTAACATCTCAATCGGAGCTGATGTCTTTGTTAAAATGATAGTATATTGAAAAGCCCACCACCACCGAAAGAATTATAAAAACTTCATCTTTTATTATCATAGGGCACAAGAACCTTGTCAATCTGACATAAACAACATCAAACGCGTGGATTAATGGGAGGATTCATAAAGAGGGTAACGTGGTCTTTTCGTGTCTTGCTCAGTCTAAGTGTTTCCTACGCTAGGCCAGCAAGGTTTTTTCTTCTTTTTTTTTTCCATTATCATATCTTCTAGAGAGAGAGAGAGAGAGAGAGAGAGTGAAACAAATTGATAGAATTCTATCACTACAAATAGGATTACATTACCCAAGAGGGGCAATCCTTAAAAGTTTGCTTGGCAGCCCAATTTTTTGCTACCTTATAGACTGGATGTAACCCAAATTTTATGGATAGGTAGACCTCAAGTCTCCAACTTATGTGTCAAGTTTTAGCCTAAACAGAGTTCGCCGCCAAGTACCAAAATAAAGCTTATGCTAATACACGGGAGGTTATTTGATTGAATTAGGTCTATAAATTTGATATATTGCTAATCTAATCTTAGACATTTCTATCCAGTGGTTAGAATTACCATATCATCTTGCCATGTAACTACAAATTGGTGAACCTCGTTAGATCATTAGGATAAATATTAATGAACAAATTGAAGAATGTTTTATTTTTTGTTTACTTAAGAATGTTTTAATTTATGATATAAAGACCATTTGTTAGACTTAATCGTAGTTGAACTCAAAATAGAAACTATTGTTTTAGAAACTAACAAATATCTAAAAGGAAAAGGATCTTCACGATGCCATTGTGCGGATTCCATTCGGATCAAAATCCTCTGTTTTTCCCATCCATGTTTTTCCTTGTTTTGCTACCTGCAGAACACGACACGTGGACAACAAGGAGACCAACGGTCAAGATTGGGTAAGGATTATTACATCCGGTGCGTTGATCTTAAAGTTGTCCACGTGTCGCGTTATGCAGGTAGCAAAACAAGAAAAAACAGAGATGAGAAAAACAGAGGATTATTTTCCATTGTTTGGGGTCAGAACTCTCTCTCCTCATGTTTGAATGTCAAGCACTGATAGAACACTTTGAGAAGGGACCAATGTGCACTAATGTTGAAAATAAGAAACAAATTACATTTTTAAAAACTCTTGTGGTTTTAATTTGTCTATTTTCACGGAGTTGGGTGGCTTTTGTAATTTTAAAAAAAAAAAAAAATCTCTTCCTTTTGAATAATAGTAGCTCTGCTAGATCAACTTGCAATATCAAGTCCGGATACAATGCATGCTCTAACAAAGTTGGGGTAGCTATCCATCCAACTTACTTAGCAAGTTAGGTGTATTGATATTTTATGTGATTTGTATGGGGAGTTTGAATGTATTAGTAAATTTGGAAGTGCACCTCTTCTATGCGCCACCTTCTCGCTTTCAATAGGGAGTGGCGATGAATCCAAAAGTATTTTGGAGGAAAGTCCGATTATGAAGACTTGGGGAAGCAAGTGTTCTGTGTAGCAGTATATCATATTTGGAGGAAGCACAACCGCATAGAAGATAGCGAGTGGCGACGAATCCAGAAGTATTTTGGAGGAAAGTCCGATTATGACGTCTTGGGGAAGCAAGTGTTCTGTGTAGCAGTATATCATATTTGGAGGAAGCACAACCGCATAGAAGATGGACATCCAAATCTAGCAGCCCATATTTGGGATGTCACTTCATTTGAGATTAGAAGTCTAAGATCATACAACAAGCTTTAGTTCAAGCCCATAAATTCTTTGATTGTTTGATAATCATACAACAAGCTTTAGTTCAAGCCACATGTCTCATGTTGATGGCCTGGGACTCATCATTGAACAAATATCATTTCAAAGATTGCTTATGCCAAAAATCAGAAGAATCATTTGATTAGTAGGTTATGTTTGCTTTGCATTCTCATATTAGATTTTGAGTCGAGAATGCATTCTAAAATGAGAATATAAAGAACAATCGATTTCATAATGCATTCTATACCCAGAATCTATTCCAATAATGCATTCCAAACACATCCTTGATCTTTCCAATCATTTATAGTACATTATTTATATGGTCAATATTGATGGCTATGATCATATGGTTAGGTTGGTTTTTATGATAGGTCCCCAAAGATAGTAAACTAGACCAAGGATATCTCAATTCTTATGTCTTTGAATGCTAGATAATTCTATGGCTCCTGTGAAAAGGACACAAGAATTTTCCAAAAAGAAATAAAGAAAAAAAGAGGAGAAGGGGTTGGGTGAGATCTAAACAGGTTTGAGGTTAGTAGTTAGCCAACAACATAAATTGAGGATTGGGCCCTAATGAATTCTTTATCTTTCTCTAGATAGCACTTTGTAATTTAATACAAAGTTTACAGATGAAGATACAAGTATATAACACCATAATATAACAAGATGCGCCCTATGATTCTTGTTATAGGATATGTATATTGTTTAGGTTTTCCTGTTATAGATGAATCTTGTGATTAGATCTACCATATTTATCTATATCATACCAATGCCCAAATCACTTTGATGATGCTTGAGAAAGATCTTCCAATCCATTTAGCTAAGTATTAATTAATTTACTCAAGACATCTTCAACACAAAAAGAGAAATTGTTAATACATGCATGGGGTGATGTCACTATCTAGATTGCTCCACATTGTTGCTTCTGTTGGGCAGGCCTTGAGAGCAAAGACCACATATTTTTTCTTTCACCTACCATTTTTTGAAAGAGATATGCAACCTATGTATTCCTACCATGTTGGAAGGTGTGTTGTTCTTGAGGCAGAGTGGGTGGATATATAAGACTATACGGGTGACCCCATCGACTGTATTGCTAAGCTTGCC
The DNA here is from genome assembly GCF_013358625.1 of Macadamia integrifolia. Lineage (NCBI taxonomy): Eukaryota > Viridiplantae > Streptophyta > Magnoliopsida > Proteales > Proteaceae > Macadamia > Macadamia integrifolia. Next base: position 32,661,622 of record NC_056559.1, on the reverse strand, counting down.
TTCTGTTCTACCATATCTACTATATCCCACATATGGATGGGAAGGAATTTCAGAATTTTCCCTAACGTGGCTTAGATAAGAATAATCATTATTAGAGATATTTGCTTGGATGTTGAAGATTGTTGTGGTGTCTCTCCTCCTAAGGGACCTAAATCCCTTGAGAACTCATTCCTAGCTGAGAGATGGGGTGCATGCTCAATGGACTCTTAGGTCTTAGCCTTAGGTTTTCATATATATGTTTCATTTCTTATTGTCTCTACCTGATAAGGGTATTGAACCCCCCTGGGAGTGGCGCACCTAGATAGTGGGTTATAGTTGTTCCCCTACTTTGTTTCTTCTTGGCAATAAATTTGATATCGTCTATTAAAAAAAAGGGACAAAGTTTTCTATCCTTAAGGCCCTACGCCATAGATACAGGAGCATGCAATGACCACCGTGCTCCTGTGGAGGGTGTGTGTCCCTATGTGTGGGTACAGGGACCTCTCATAGATAGAAACACTTGCCCTAACAAAATTAACTTTTCTATATACTAGGCATAGCTATAATATACTCAATCAAATCGGGCAGTTGAACCAGGCTAATTTTCCAAGTGATTGGGCCATTCCTTTTCATCCTTTGAAATTTCATCCAATGAAGATACACATGTAAACACAAAGCTATGCTCTAAGACCAATATATTGAACTCCAGCAATCTTGTTCTTGACTTCATCTTGCTTTCTTACATATTGCATTAAGCACTTAGTCCTATAAATGCTTTTCAAACACTAAAAAGTTGATGCATGCAAAGGCATAAAGGAGAAGTATTTACAGAGGGTCTTCTGTAAATGTTAGGATGATTACCTTTCTGGACCATAAAAGGATCAAGACTTGATTTGTTTTGACTATCCGTGAGAATGGTATTAAAGACTAAATGACCCAAATCAGAGGCTGCATCAATATCCATGGAAGCTTCTCCAAGGAAGTAGTCCTATTTTGACCTTTACAAGTTTTACAACTTAGTGGGATGATCTTATGGTTCCAATTGTTGGGTGCAAAGATTTCATGAACTTGGAGGAAATAATACCAGTCAATTGCCCAACTAAGGAGATTTCACTTTTAACCAGTTCTCTAATTAAGCCTCTAACCTTGTATAAATCATTAGATTACCCATTAACTAAATTCACATAATGTGAACTCACTCAAATGTTTTTATGCTCTTTCACCTACTAAAGTTAACAAAACCCTAAAGAAGAAGAAGGATACAAAAGATTTTTTTTTTTTAATGGATTTCCTTTAAAAACATTATCATGTGTCAAGAACTAACCTATTTTTTAAATAAATAAGTCAATAATTTATGCTGATGGCCCCATGTTTGTGGCTTTTTTTTTTTTTTTTTTTTCGAATAATAAAAACAAAGAAAATCTATGGTTTGGAAATTGATTGAAGATGATTGTGGATACAAGAACCAAATAATTCTTAAGCATATATTATATTTTGGTCAGTCTAGAAATCATCCAATGGACCAGAGATTCATATTTTTTTTAACATGTGGACTGACATTTGAATAAGGTCCTAATCCATTTATGTGTAGAACATTGGTTTAGATAATAAAATAAGTTTCCACTAATGCTTTTCTTTCTTCCTTAAAGGTTGCTTGCATTTCCAACCACAGTTGCAATGCTTGCTTCTTTCAAGGAGAAAAGTGTTCAAAGCTGCAAAAACAAATCTTGTAAAGTAGATTATACCAAGTCAAGCTTCTCTCTCTCTCTCTCTCTCTCTCTCTCTCTCTCTCTCTCTCTCGCTGTGTGTGTGTGTGAGAACAAAAACAGTTCTGTAAAACAGTTCTATCTTCAATTAAAATATTTGTGCAGTAGAATCAAATAGTGACCCTTTGAATTCTTCTCTAGTACTACATGGTCTGGGGAAAACTTGACTTTGTGGGCATAGACTTTTAGACGATAAAGCATGGCCCGGTCAACCTCTCCATTGTCTTACACTTAATGATTCCATCAAGAAAATAATTGTTATGGAAAGCTTTTCCCTTTCTTCCTCTCTCAGAGAGAGCACAGTTAATTAGTGGAAAGAAAATACTTAGCTGATAAACACTATTATATATAACTCTTTAATGGTTAGAAGCAATCAAAAAATGTTTCCAACAGGAAAGAATCTGTCAAAAGTGAAATCCTTTCATATTGATAGTGGAATGTAACTGAGATTTTACAATTTGGAAGTGGTTGTAGAAGACACCAACTAGGTTTAAAAATTCCAGAGGTTTTTGTATACCCATTCATAAGGTTCACATCTCAACCTTGTTGATAATATTAATTCTTCAATTAAAACAAATAGTGTAATGAATACCCTAGAAAAGAATACCCTAATGTGGCAACTTACAACATCCTTTATATGATTCTCTTTTATTTTCATTTTTGTTGGATTGTTATGTTAGGTAAACTGCAACTATCAAGTTAGACTAGAAGTCCCCCTAGTCTAATAGCAAAGTAATAAGCTTACAACTGCAATAAAGTGCATTTTGAACGCCTTAATCCACGATTAAGAGATTTTTGTCTTCTTTAATTATCGTCGTCTCATTTCAATTTTAGCCATGTGGAAGAGGATAATAAATAGACAAGGACTCAAGAGTAGGAGAAGGTTGAAAATGGTCTGAGATAGATCAATATGGGTCTGGATCAAACCAGAAAAATTCCAAAATAAAACCAAAGAAGAACCCTAGTTTTGCTGGTCCCATTGTGCAGATAGTACAAGTTATTAATACAGAAGGTTGGATGGACCTTTATCAGCTTAATTTGAACCACATACACAAAGATATATAAGGCTGAAAATGGATTGGGTCAGATCAATCTGGGTCTGGATTAAACATCAAAAAAATTCCAAAGCAAATCAAAGAAGAGCCCTAGTTTTACTGGTCCCATTGTGTGAACATTACAAGTCATTACAGAAGGTGGCAGGACCTTCATCAGCTTAAGTTGAACAACATACACAAAAAACATATATATATATATATATATATAAGGCTGAAAAGGGTTTGGTTCAGATCAATCTGGGTCTGGATTAAACCACCAAAATTCCAAAACAAATCAAAGAAGAACCCTAGTTTTGCTGGTTCCATTGTGTGAACAGTACTACAAGTTATTAGAAGGTGGCTGGACCTTCTTCAGCTTAAGTTGAACCACATACACACAAAGATACATAAAGCTAAAAAGGGTTTGGGTCAGATCATCAATCTGGGTCTGGATTAAACCATCAAAATTCCAAAACAAACCAAATAGATACCCTAATTTTGTTGGTCCCATTGTGTGAATAATACAAGTTATATAAAGCTATCATGCAATGGAATAGTGTTCAGACTTCACAAGTAGAGGTAGATTAAGAACCTTCAGGCCTTACCAAAAAAAAAAAAAAGATTAAGAACCTTCAGGGACGGTGGCTTCACTTGTACAATGGCTTATATGTGATGGAGATACGTCCATATCTGCAATAAGAATCTTTCTTTTTGGAGCAAACCTAACAAAAAACCTGCCCTCCTCTATTGATAGAGACATCCCCATAAAATGCCGAATACTATTCTGATCAAACCAAGAACACAAGATGGTCAACAATCTCATGCTCTTTTTTTATTCTTTCCACCCCCATCTAAAGTCGTACCACTCAAGCAACCCCCTCCCCCCATTCCATCCTCCCAGTATCTCTAAATAACTCTTATAGATTCTGCACTGCCACACCTTCAAGACCCTTTTTCTGTTACTCAAGATTGATTAATTAGTTGATTAATAAACCTAGTTACTTAAATAATGCACTAAGTATACAATAATTCTCTCATCCATTCTTCACTCATTATTGATATCTTATCCACTTGGTGCATGTGTCCATTTGACACCAATCTAATGGTAGAAAATGTATTCCTGGGTGACCCTTTTTCTGTTACTCAAGATTGATTAATTAGTTGATTAATCAACCTAGTTAATTAATTCACTAAGTATACAATAATTCTTTCATCCATTCTTCATTCATTATTGATATCTTATCCACTTGTTGTGTCTCCCATTTGACACCAATCTAATGGTAGAAATTGTATTCTTGGGTGAGAAGGGGACCACCCATAATATTATATGTTTTGATTATTCTAGTAGGGAATAATGGTAGTGATTTGAAAGGAAATAATATGGGTTTAATAGAAGGCTATAACCTATAATAGCCTATGTGAGCCCCATCTTTCAAAGAGTGTATTTGTTCTACCAACTCATCAAAATATCAGTGAATTAAATGTCATATTATATGATTTTAGAGATTTCAAATTAATAACCAATACTAAACTTTTGCTTGTGAGAGAGTATAAGTAGGAGGAAACGTTTCCATTCCAAGATAACAAATAAATCAAGACGAAAGTGGCTGACATGACATATCTCTAACTTTTATCAATAATGTGACATTTTGCCAAACCCCATCACTAATTTTGCGTACTTTGTAATTCATAATATATATATATATATATATATATTCCTTTAAAGTGAGAGCTTTATCAGTTCCTATTCCTTCACAAGAGAATTAGCCAAGCAAAGGGTGACATGGCTAATCCTGGGCCCCATGTACCTTCCACATCAGCCACGGAATATTTATGGACATGCCCCTTCAAAGCATCAATATATTCTGTTGACTTTATGATTAAGAGGAAGCCCATGTACCCATGTAGCCGATTATCTAATTTATAGGTAGATATCAAAATTTGTTGCCTTGTATCATAGTCTACTGATAGTATTGATACTTCTAATACAACATGGACATTATATGAGCATACAAATCGATACATAGATGAGGGTATAGAAATACTCAGATCCATGGTCAGAGAAGACTATATACATGAACTCTCTTTTTCAAATTCTAGAGTTTCTTCATCGTATATTTAATGGGTCAATGTTGATTATATAAAGAGTGCGAGTAAGAACCACCCCTACAAGAAACAAAAAAAAAAAAAGATCTTCTTTTTCATTAAAAGATATTAGAATCAAGTTCACACAAATAAATAATATTCATACTAAATATGATGAGTCAAATAAAACCCAACAACCCAATGTAGGATCACTTTCTATTATCGGAATTTACAGACTTACCCCAACAATAGTTAACACTTCAAAAAACTAAAGAAGGACTATGCTAGCCCACCAAATATGAAAATCTGATAAGAACTTGCCAAGTGGAAGAAGTAACATGGAGATATAAAAGCATTTTAAGCTGCCACATCAGCCCACATGTAAGATGAACAGTTGATGAACTCATTACAAGGAAAGAGGTGGCATGGTTAACTTGAATCCCTTCTGAGATGCTTGCCACATAAGATGCTATTTTGTAATCCATTTCCTATACTGTCTCATCTACCAAACACCTAAATATCTAAGGATCTAAGAAGAGAAGCAAATTAAGCCTTCTAAGATGCATTGACTAGATTATTATTTGGGTATTAGATGGCTTAATTCTCCCTCAATAAGTCATAAGCAGAATGATGACGTGGCAAAACCAGGCTTTTCTTCCGACATGAACCTGTAAATCGGAGCAGCCACAGAACTGATCTTAGCTTTGAGGGATCCTATTCCCTATCACAACACGAATTCCAACATCAAGGTTTGAAATTTTTAAATAAAAAAGATAGAGAAATGAAAGGTCTTTGCACCGTTGCACATGCAAAGAAGGTTAAGTGGTTGAAACTTGAGGCATGAAAGACAAGCTTGAGGTGGCAAACATGTGGAGCCCATCTGGCCCACCATCTAAGCTACCATGTTTCCAAGTCCTAAAAGCCTGAAACCTATACATTGGTGATTGGCCCTCTACATAAGTTACCATTAATGAAACATCTCATCTACTGTGGTCTGATGGTTTGAGTGGTTCAATTATTAATTTAGGTCATTTAGTTAAGAGAAAAGCTTAAATGAGTTGAAAATTAATATGATCATGGAGTCAAGGTGGGTGTGTTTGATCATTTTATTTGCCAAATGAACACATTAATTTGGTTAATTAGTTTTTATCGGTGATGTTACAATACAAATAGTCTTTAAAGTAGATAAACAAAACTCTAAAAGTGGATGAATCTTAATATCTCGAAAAACATTTTTGATAGTATCTTGAAAAGAAAATATTATTAGATAAATGATAATATAAGGAAAAAGTCTAATACATGATGAGAAAATGAACAAGTCTGATGTTGATGGTATCATAAGGAGAAAGTCCAATACATGATAAGCATATAAACAAATTTTATGATGATGACCAAATTTCATATTCGATTAGAAGAGAAAGATTAGTTTCAACGTGGATCTAATTTCTTAGGGTGAATAACAAATATATTAAGACCGAAAAGGGAAAAGAGAATAATTACTACACTACTAATACTAGCAAAAAACAAAAAACAAGGCAAAACAAGGCCCAACATGAACAAAGAAAACACAGACTACCACAACACTTCATTACAAATTAGGAAAATTATCCAAAGGGGGGGGGGGGGTTGAAGGGCCACATCCCACGAAGATGCAATATGTTTATTTCCTCACTATCCTTATAGGGAGATAAATAGAGATCTTTTGCTAGACCTCTTGAAGATGATGGAATCCCAAATATTCTAGTAAGTGCGGGAGGAGTCATGGATCATCTTCTCTTATTTCTCTCCCACTAAACATGGATCCAAATAATTGACAGACCATGTACTTGCCAAGCTTCCTAACAGTCCATTTTGGAGAACTTGGTCACTTTAACTATGGTTGTGTGGTAAGGGCAATGTTATCCATAAGTTCAAACAAGTAGATTATTCATGAAATTGCATGTTTGGACCAACGGTAAGCTACAAATGTTGTGATCTGACCTTTAAATGGTGGAAATAGCCTCTCGACATTCTCAACGTAAGATTGTATAGTTTTCAGCCCTTCAAACCTCACACATATAGGAGTCTTGTGCACCATATACACTTTTTTTTGTATCATTCATGAAATCATACAATTAGAGAAAATTTTCAATGCCCAACTTATAATAAAGAATCTATTACTCAAGAGGGAAAAGAACATGTGCATTGATTCATGGCAGACATAAACCCTTATCACTAGGCCTATTTAGGTTTGCAACCATATCCCTTCACCTTGGCCAGATAAGATTAACCTAGTTTAGAGAAGAATATATATCTCCATGGGAAAACTTCTGAAACCCTTTTTACCATTTCTAGCCTTTGGTCAATAACTAGTGTTTCTTCTTCTTCCAAGGACAAATAGAGTGACTTGATGATGTGGGGATTTTCCCCACCATATCCATCACAAGGCAGATGAAAAGAACCATCCATTATTTGGTAGAGAAGACAAGGACCTCACCAGCATTTCAAAACTTTGACAATTGCTCCATAGTCCATTACACATGGTTTTTACCAAGGAAGGAGAGAAGAAAAACGAGTTTGGGATGGGCAATCCGGTATATTCACATGAGATAACGTTCCAATTCGTAGCCACATCAGCACCCAATGGGATGATGACGTGGCAGGTCGCCTAAAAAAAATTGAATTTTGACCAAAATTTGACACCATAAACGTCACGATATTCGGATATCAGGAGAGCGTATGGTGACGTTTATGGTCATCACCACGACAAACGTGGCATTTAAAAAGGGCGGAGGGTTCGCACAGGCTAAATCTCTTGTCGTCTACGGTCAAATGCCGGTGGCCATTCCTTGATACGTGTTAGCGTAACCGTACCAAGGACCACAGTATAAAGTTTGAAACATTGACCACTCCTTGAGAAGGCATTGGTGACCGGCTATAGCCGGTAACTTTCGCTAACTCATTATCACCTCCTTCTTTATGACTTTTTTTTTTTTTCTCTCTATAAACTATCAAACAGAAACATAGATTAGATTATTCAAAAGTTCCATAAAATGAAACCCAAAACCTCAAAAGACTTAAGTTGAGTCTCCTCATCTGTCTCTCTCTCGCTCAAAACCCAGAAAATCTAAAAGAAGAAAAAGCTTTCTTTGGGAACTATCTCTGTGTCTCTTCTCCTTCAATTCTCCATGTCTGATGAGGCCAGAGATGATGTTTTCCACCATAACCCATTTCACTATCCCTCCATGTATAACCAGATTGTTCATGGTGGGGTTGGGGAGACTTCATCAGCTAGGGATCTTCGTGGTTCTGATCCATCTTTCATGTCCTTCACTGACTGTTTACATGGCTCAATGGATTACAATTCACTAGCAAGAGCTTTCGAGTTTTCGTGTTCATCGCCGCCTGATTTGTTTGTTTCAGATAGTAATTCTCACAAGTTGAGTGGTGGTGGTGGTGGTGGTGGCGGTGGTGGTGGTGGTGGTAGTAGTGGTGGTGGTGGTCAGGGTGATTCAGTGGGGACTGGTTGTGACATTTCAGCAACAGCGAATTCATCTGTGTCTTCTTCTTCTAGTGAAGCTGCGGCTGAAGAAGACTCAGGGAAAAGCAAGAAAGGTCAACAGCCTAAAGGATCTGAAGATGGGCCAGAAAAATCTAAGAAAGTGTAAGTTTTGGGTTCTTCTTGTGTGGATGTCTAGAAGTTTCTTTCTTTCACTTTTTAGTTTTCTTGTGAATAGGTTCTCTCAAAATGAACCCTTATCAAGCTAATGACAACCATCTCTCTCTCTCTCTCTCTCTCTCTCTCTTTGAGTTCCTTCTGATAATTTGCACTATAATGAAATGTGAGAACTGGTACATATCTTCTGAAATTCTTCTTACTAGCTTTGTTTTCCATAGGTATAGCTTCCTATCAATGGTTGTAAATGAAAGAGAATGTAATATCCATGATGTGGGAATTGATGAACCATGTTTAAAAGAACCTTAGGTCATCTTGATTAGTTCAATTCTGTTTGAATCAACAGGAATAACAAGCCCAAAAAGAAAGGAGAGAAGAGGCAAAGAGAACCGCGATTTGCTTTCATGACGAAAAGTGAGGTTGATCATCTTGAAGATGGATACAGATGGAGAAAATATGGGCAGAAGGCAGTGAAGAATAGTCCTTACCCAAGGTTTGCTTATCCAAATCTTCCTATACACAAAAAATTATTAGAATACAAAAGTTGGGGAGGGGAAGCTGTTCATGAGTTAGAAGAGGTGAGTCTTTAGTACTCCAAGAGATTGAAGACCCATGTAAGTCTTAGTAATTTCATGGGTACTTATAACTATATATTATTGTAGTGATTGTTCAAAGATTATCCACTGCAATGGCACCTCTAACTGATATATACTTAACAAATTACATTGAATGTATCTATCACTTCTTATTTTTCTGATAATTTTATTTCTTGATCCTAGTAACCCTTCAATTTCCATTGCAGGAGCTATTATAGGTGCACTAGCCAGAAGTGTACAGTGAAGAAACGCGTCGAGAGATCATTTCAGGATCCATCTATTGTGATTACTACATATGAAGGCCAACACATCCATCCAATCCCTTCGGCACTTCGAGGGAATGCAGCGGCCGCCGGACTATTTGCACCTTCAATGTTAACAACACTGCGAAGGCCCGGACCAATGTTCCCCCATGAACTACTGATTCAAATGCCTCATCCCACAAATAGCCAAGGTGACACAAGCTCCATGTACACACAAAACTTTACTACTATTCAGCAGCTCCACCAGTTTCCTGACTATGGCCTTCTTCAAGACATAGTACCTCCCTTCTTCCCAAAGCAACAACCATGATATGAAACCTCTACTTAATTATATCTCTTATCCTACTTACATTGTACATGTATTAAATTTTCCATCCTGAACCTATGCCTGTATGATATGGGTAGGGCATTAAATTCATCTTTTGACTTATTAGAGCACAAATATTCTTCTTGATCTTACAAAACCCACTTCAGTTTTGTCAAAAGGTGCATCACTCTCTTTCTATTTGTGAAAAGCTGGTCGGTAATTAGGTTTCAAATAAGGGAAACAAGTATAAGAATGGAGCTTTCTTAGAGGATTGCATGCTTTTGCTAAAATGCATTTAATGTATTTTAGTTGTTTGATATGAAGATGTGGGACTGCAAGGAGTTGGGAAGATACATATATAAAAGGCCAGTTTCAGTTAGAAAACCTAGACTTTATTAGAAGAGAAAATAAGGGTTTTTTAGGGATGGAAGTCAGGGGAAGGAAGGATATGATTGTAGTGTGAGAAAGGGAATTGTGGGCCTTAGTATTAGAAAACCCAACAGCCTTTCTACTTCTCTTGTCTTTTTCTTTTTGCATATAATTTGAATTCCAAAAACAAGTTTTCAATGAAGACTCATCTTAATTGATTTGCTTTCTCTGCAAAGCTACATGGGTATGTTTCATCTTGTATTCAAAGGTGGACTTGTAAACAGATATCTTAGATATTTGTTCTAAGAAACTCTTAAAAAGTTCTTGTCACACCCCATTGCTACTGTACCACTATAAGTGCCTGATATGTCCAACAATTCCAACCTTTAATTTTAAAGTTGATTAAGATGTCACAAAAGTCCAAATCCCCTTGAGAACAATTGATGTGGTTGATCCTTTCAATCTCCTTAATTTCCTATTATCCTCCTTAATACTATTCAAATTATGGTTTAATAATCCTAGCTTTGAAAGATATTACCTAGCATGAAGTGTAAACTGTAAGAAGCTCCAAATTCAAAATCACATGTTCATACTTTGATTCTAGTCCAATATATACACAAACTTGTCAGGCTCTGAGGTTAATTAGTTATCAAATTAAGGTGGAAGTGGGAAAGGATATGATGGGGTTGCTGAGGATCCCTTTGTGTTCACACTGTTCAAACTAATAATTTAGATAGAGATGAGATTTTCCCTGAAAAGGAAAGGGAACTCAACAAAGACTCTTGTCTCTTTCTGCTAAAAAGTGAGTCACCTACATGGTCACATGTATGCAGCTTTCCTTAACCTAATCCATGGTCTTTTACTACTAAGTGTGTACACAAAAAGGACCACAGGAGGTAACAAGTCGCTATAGTTAATAAAGCTAATGCAAGTATCCATAGAAGGAAGCAAAGATAGCTTTTGCTTTTAATTAATTTTATAGCCCATAAAGCTACAGACTTCAACTAAGAAGAGGCTATGTGTTTGCTCTCTTAAGGTACTATTTCTTAGAGTTTTACCCTTATATCTTGAATGTGTGGTTAATATGTAAGTCAATTTAGGAATCACTACTTATGATACAAAAATGGCTACTGAAATTTAATTATCACATCAAATGTGGAACCTAACCATATTCCTAGGTCCCAAACCTAATTGTGTTTTAAGTGAAAGCCTAACTAAGCGGCCTTACCGTTCGTTCACCGTCGCTAAATTCTCAAGGGGGATGAGTGGTCCAACACAAGATTTGCAGGACCAGGATCTGATCTTGATATATTTATTGGACTGAATTGAGATGTATCAGTATTCAATTCAATTATAAATGGGGATGTAGTACATGTTCCAATCAAATTAACCCTTAATTTGCTTTAACGTGAAATGTAATTTTACTGAAATATTCAAGATTGGATCCATTGAAAATTCTTTTACTTGAAAACAAGATTTAGATAAATTGGTTTCATGATATCTCTTACAAATGATTAAAATGAGAAGTTACATGAGATGATCTTGGAAAATCATTGATCTAATCTAAATCATAAAATATTTTGGCCTAGGTTTTGATGTAAGAAATTTAAAGATTTCAGAGTTATAATTAGTTGGATTTACTTGGATTGTTCATCACATCTCATTCCATGGTTGAATCATTGAACTATAGAATAATACCACTTTCGTAGACTTTGGATTAGCTAGTCAGTCAATCAACTATTAGTGTGCTAAAATGGATCGTTTGTTCCTCTCCGTTTGTCTGCTACTTCTCCCCCAACCCATATGGACCCCACAACCTTTATACAGTGAAGAGTACTTGTGTTGCACATTTCCTCTTTTATCTCTGATTTTTTTTTTTCCCTTTCCCACATGCTTAAAATGTACATATGTTTAATCTATGAAAAGGGTTCTTTGCCGACAGAGTGAGGCAAATCAGCCAATGAGGTATGAAAGACACATAATTCGCCAATAGGGAATGGAGAGGGAAAAAAAAACGTTTCAAAAAAGAAAGATAATAATTTTCCATGTATTTGACTCTCCAGAAAATCCATATAATGTGAATAAAAAAATAAAAAAAATCAGTGTACATTTCAGTTGGGTATACTGTAGGGCTCGATCCTATTATGACTGTCGATAGAATAATGTAGAGGACTAAGGCACCGTTTGATAACGTTTCCACTGTTTCTGTGTCTAGAAACAGCGAAAACGGCTTTTTACGTTTCCAGAAACAAAAACCGATTTTTTTTGTGTTTGATAAACATGTTTCTCAAAATGTTTTTTGTAGATATAATGCCACTGTAAAACCCAAATGTATCATCGGATGCCCAAAAGGGAGAAAGTGTTCGGTTGCCTTTTTTTAAGTTTAAATATTTGAGAGATATATCAGGCACAACAACCTTTTTTTTTTTTTCTTTCAAATTCATTTCTAGAAACTACGAAATAAGTCTGACTTGTTTCATCAAAGTCGTTTCTAGAATTGTAAATAAGCATAAATTTTGATTTATGTTTCTAGAAACGGGTGAAACAGAATAACTTTATCAAACTCTTTTTAGGTTGTTTCTCTGATCTGGGAACAAGCAAAAGCAGAAACGACAGAAACGGAATGTTGTCAGACGGTGCCTAAGACTTGTGTAGTCAACCTCTTGTAGGGATGTTCCTGTGATGGTCTTTTGACTTCTTTCTCTTACCTCTTGTTATCTCCTTTTTTTCATCATTTACTTTCATTATGTTTTCTTTTTATTCTTATTATTTTCTTTATACCATATTGGATCTATTATCTATGTAGCTGATTTCATTTACTTGGGATAAGTTTATGGTTGTTGTTGTGTTGTACATTTCATTTTTATGAGACAAGATGAAATTCACAATTATCACAAATGAAATTTCACTCTTATTTTCCGAAGATTTTTTTATTGATATGTACTCAAGTTTTATTTTTTTTTTTTTCAACTAAGTACAAAACACAGTAACATACTTCAGAAACATGTGTTGAAACAGATTCAACATTTTGACATGTGAATTTAAATACTCCGCTAGCTAGCTTCACATTATTCAATACATGTTTTGTTTGTTATTTGATTAATTGACTTATATGCTCTCTTGTTCATATTTAACATTACCCATTTGAGTTTTTCTTTCCCCACGCATTTTGTTTATTTCCTGTAAATTAACGTGTTAAAACATTGTAAATTAATCTGCAGAAGACAAATGAGATTGATCCGCATTGCCTCATATTCAAAAAATATTGGTCTTCACCGCTTGAAGGCAAAAGGTACCCTTTAAAAATAAAAATCAATTATGGGCCTGGTTGCAACTTGGACCCATGGGCCTTTTTTAATCTCTCTCTCTCTCCACAGCCTATTGAGATGGGATGAGAATGAATAGTATTTTTCCCAAACTTAACTATTGTATAGCGCCATCACACAATATATGGGACCCATGGCAAACTTATTGAAGCAAAAGGACACATGTCAGCATACACTCTTATTGGTAGCATGGAACAACATCATACACTCTTAGGCTGCGTTTGATAATGTTTCAGAAAAATATTATTGAAGTTTTTAAACAAAAAACAGAATAAAACGTGTGGTGCATTTATGATGTGTTTCATTTTTTTTTTTTTTAACCATAGAAATAAGAATTGAAGGAACGAGAAAAGGCAGTTCTGTCATTTTGGTTTTAAAAAAAAAGAAGGGTATTTTGACACAGAAATAAAAATTTTCGCTTTTGATACAAAACGTCGTTTCTGAAATTAAAACAAGTTACCAAACGCAGCCTTAAAGACAGCTTAAAGAGATATTTATGAAAGCAAAAGGACACATATCATCACTCGTATGTGAATAGGTAGGTGATCCATCCTAGCGTACGACCACTTGTGCCTTCATCCAAAATGATATGTATAGTACCATGGGAGTAGTACCATATTAAGAATAGGACAATTTACAACTATATATCTGATTTTGACATCCTTGACCCTATACATACCATTTTGGATTTAACGAGACATGGGGATGTGAATGCTATTAAATTCAGTTCTCTCGTTGAATCCCAAATCGAGTAAAATTGAATTTGAACTGAATAAATTTGGTTTGATTCAATTTAGTTCAATTCCAATTTTAGTTCTTAGTTTCAGTTACATATTAACATCCTTACCATCATCAATTGTATCCGATGGCTGATGTGTGTGCCTGAGCGTTGTGAGTTGTCTGATGCGTACTAGACACACTAGCGCACTGAGAGTATCTAGTTCCATCTATGGACCAGAACAGTTTACCATGGTGCAGTGATTCCAAAGGACTTCCTATGCCTATCACAAACCCACAAATAGAATTTCAGTCCCAACCCAAATCCCATTTAAGGTGAGAGTCCATGAAGGAAATCACAATCCTAGAAGCCAGGATTGACCAATTCAATGCCTTATTGAATCAATTGTAATGGTGGATACAGCTTTTTATCGAGTTCAGGATAGTTCCATAATTTTTGTCATGTTTTTTTTTCAAATCCAAACGTTTGAACTCGAATTGTTTTGTTTTTAGAATTTTACCATTTTTAAAGTGTATAAAAAAATGAGCAACACAGTGCATGGGACTCTCGTTATCAAAATGTATGAGCACATTTAATGCCTTTTTAAATTCTAAATCATTTTAAACATACCCTATCATATATTTTCTTTTGGCCGTATTCATTATAATTACTATGGTTGAAAGAATATTGCCATAAGAAAAAAATTATGAAAAATTACAATATTACTCAATATTGGGTTTGGGTTTACTAAATTAACTTACCCAATTTTGTTCTGACTAAACCGCTCAAAGTAAATATGGGTACTACAAAATTATCCAAGACAATATCTCACCCTCCCGTCTATTCTTCTTCTACTATGTATATTTATCCAGTCCTCTTGGAAAGCTTATATAATCGCTTCTAACAAAGATTGCACAAAACTCAGATTTAGGCCTCAATGCTTTGTCGTCGTCTTCTTCATCACCGAAAAGACATTTGGGTTTAAATTCTCTTCATCAGCAAAATCTATCCTAAAATCCATTGCGTCAGGTTCCTCTTCAACGGCTGGCTACCTAGCTAGAGAGGCATCCAACAACTAGGAAGACCCAGCCATGTGTTGGGGTGTATGTCCAAATCCTTTCAGCCGCTATAGAGGATTTGGATCCAAATCCACTAAACCATATTCTTCAAGCAAGGCTTGGTGGTTCGATTATCTGAACAATTTACCCCCAAATATGATAGGAAAGGTAACCAAGACCATGGATACATATGGAACAAAATATGACAGCTTAATCCTCATTAAATTCCTCCCACACTACCTCAAACCCGTTGTTTAGATCAAATGTGGTATAGGGTCCTGGAGGAGAGAGAGTTGGTGATCAAAGGAAGAAGGAAGTTAGGGGTAAAATTATTTTTAAAATATAGGAGGATGGAGCACTGTTTTGGGTAGTTTTGTAATACTCATCTTTGCTTTGGATAATTTACATAACCAAAAGATTGGATATGTAATTTGGTAGATCCAAACCCAATATTGAGTTATCTTATGATGTTTCCAAAAAAAAAAACATGGTTTAAAGATATGGCAAAGTGATCTGCTAGGTAATTTGGTGGACCACCACTCCACTGCCCTAAAAACCCAACTCTCTCTCTCTCTCTCTCTCTCTCTCTCTCTCTCTCTCTCTCTCTCTCTCTCTCATAGGGAAAAAAGAAGCTTGTGGCCATCGTAGTCAGACACAGGGACGAAAATAACAGCCTTACCCCTCATGAAAGGTAGAAATGTCGCCTCTATTACTGCTTTAGTAACTGCTCCCATTGGTTCCCACATTGGCGCAAGGGCTACGTTGCCTCTTAATTAAGAAACCCTCTCCCGTATATATGAGAAAAAGAACCATTCTTGGCTGCACAAAGCAGAGGCCAATGAGGGGACACACACAGACATAAAGACAAAGTAGGTTTTGGTGGTTTCATAGGAAGTAGGGCCATAATTTCACCTATCTCTATGTCTAGGTGTAGCCGCCACATGACTAGGGACCGCTATATATGCATTGCAGTGAGTTCCCTAAAAGGCACACACAAGGGTCAATGGAATTAAGCGTGTGTAGAAGCATCAATAGTGGCGGGATTTATGCATTTCATAAGGGTGATCATTTCATCCCTTCTATGTCTAGGGAGCAAGGGTTCACGCTACATTCAAGCTTCAAGATATATATATATATATATATATATTTCATCTGTATGGGAATGTGCCCCTATGCCAAGACATGGGGTTGCAAAAAATGGCCATGGCACCCCTCATGGTTGATAATGACCACGCATGGTTCCCATCGGTCAGGTCCTGATATAAGGGCCACACTCCCATACAAAGTTTATTTTCCCATTATGTATAATGCCAATCAAGCCTTTTCTATTAAGTACATGTGTACTATTAGGTTGTTAGGTAGTTTCATAACCACTTCAACACCCTTGAAAGAGCCGTTGTATCCAACTATGTGTATTTGTAGATTTTTTTTTCTGGTCAACTACTATTGGAATTTAATTAACTGAAATATTCTAATGCATTTCTTTTGTTCTTTTATTAGAATCTGAATTTAATTTGCAATTAAAGAGCATATATATAGCTTCAAAGTTTGAAGTACTAATTTCAAAACACTAGGATAGCCTAGTGGTAATAGCTTCGGTTTGTAGAGTCGACACCCAGGGGAGGAGGTCATGGAATTGAACCCTGTCGTACGCATTGTGTGCTGGCTCGGACACCTTGGTTAACAAAAAAAAAGTATCAACATACACTTAGTGGTCATCTCCAGAGCGAGAGATCCAAATATTAGTCATTTATTGGTTAGATCAAATAACACTCTATGTAGTAGCAGGGGGAATCCAGGTTTTTTATATTAATAAAGTGGGGCCCACATTCCCCTACCTACAAATTAAGACAACAATGATAATGATTAATCAATTAATTAATGATTAAGTAATAAAACATTGCCGTCTTTAATACTTCTTTAGTTTTAGTTTAGTAATTATTTTAATTTCATATAACCAAGGAAGAACCAAAGCGCGTACTGATCGGGTCATTACACGATTTTATGCTTCATTTTCTATTGTATTATGGTAGCCCCTAAATTGTGGCCTCACCTTTTGGTTTAAACTCCGTCATCTTGTACGTCATTACATCTGATCAGACAAATTATAGCCGTCAGATTAATCTATAGTTTGAATCAAAAGGTCAAATGAATTCATTACAGAATGAATTAAATAGAAGCGGACATATAACCTCTCCTCTCTCTTTCTCTCTCTATCCCGGTGGGTATTTCTCTAACTCTCACTCTCTCTCTCTCTGTCTCTCTAATTGTTGGTTGGTCTTTGCTGTGAGAGAGAGCGACGTGGCTCCGAACAGTTTCTCTAGTTTGAAAGCAAAGGCAAATCTCTGTTGTTATTGTAGTTTGTTGGTGTTATTGCTTGTGAATTCAGATCTCATCTCCTAGGAATTTGGATTTTATTGGGGTTTTCTTTCTTGTTTTAATGGCGATCTCCCAGAGATCACTCTGAAGTGTGACCGAAGATTCAGAGAGATTTCAACTGGTTCTTTCTCTCTCTCTCTATCCAGATTGATCTAGCTATCTTATCCAATTGAATTCATTTTCATGTATCTAATGTCGATGTGTTTTTCTTTGATTTGATTTACAGGAAGAAAAAATGGTGGTTTCTAGGCCTGTGACGCCGAGTCAGGTTAGCTTCTTCATTTGAAAAATGTCATTTTTTTTTTGTATTCATTTTAGGTTTACTTGGTTATGGTCTTTTGATGGTCAAATGCTGAAGCAGAATGTGTGACTTTCTAGTTATTTTTTATATTGATTTATTGTTAATTTCGTCTTCCTTGAAGCTTTTACTGAATTTCCCATTAGAGATCCATTGGTCTATGTGATCTTGAGGTGTTTGAGCATTGCTTAGTTCCGCACTTGCAAATTGTAAATAAACGGAGACATATTTCAGTTCACTTAGTAAGCGGATTACACAACCTGAACTGTTCTGCAGTTTCTCCTAGTGGACATTTGTGGATATTTCTTAATTTGGTTAAAGTGTATTGAACAAGACTGGTATTATATTCACGTATAATGTTTGATGCCGAATGGTTATGGTTAAGTGGTTTATAGATTTGAGTTGTGAATACTACCTTGTCAAGTAAGAAAAATATGCAGTCAGGACCTAATGTTGCTTGTGACAGAACTACTCTGTCTAGAGGTGCAGAAAAATCTGATACAAAAAGGAAAAGAGAAATGAAATATTTTCAGGAATGGGTTTGTAGAAATCCAGCAAACAAATTGTATCAAACATAAACAAAAATGTCAGTTTTGGATATGGAGGTTTTTATTCTACTCTAATGGTATTCATCACAAAAATAACTAACAAGGTTGCTGGTCAATGGGATTGGATCTTTGACTCTCTGTGGCCACATGATGTGAAAACAGATCTTAACGAATTGAGGTGTTACCTAAGGTGCTCAGATATATTGGAGACTTTGAATTAGCCATATCCAAAGATGGGTAGGAATATGAAATGATTAATGTCCAGGGTGTAGATGAAGAAATAAAAAATATTTTACCAAAAAGAAGGTGTGTGATGATTTCTCTCATGACACTTTCTTAGGTCGATTGGCAGGTTTCCTCTACAGAAAAGTTCCTGTGGGGGATAACCATCTCAAAGATACTATTAGGTTAACACCCTAATGGAAGGCTTTGTTCCTCTATGCCAAACAAACTAAATTGGTTCTGTTGCTCCTCAGAGGAAAGAGCTAGAAAAATGGAAGATTCCTGTAGGCATTTTGTTTCTCTTTTCAATTGGATCTGTATAAGTATAGATGGAAGCCAATGTCCAAGGGTTGTGATTCTGCCTTTTGTATGAATCTGTGTTGTTAAAGGAGTGCATAAGAACCTGGGTGCCCCCTTCATTGCGGGCAGTCCAACCGTATAACCCACCTTTTTCTTGGACTTTTTCTTTTGTAGTCATTAAACCATCTTGTTATAGCCGTTAAACTTTCTTACTCTTTTGCTGCCTTTCCATTCATTTTTTATGTTCTATTTTGCAATGGCGATATCCTTCCATATGAAATTTGACTGGCAGGTGTGAAACCCACCTGTGCACCAAATTTTGGTGCCAGTCAAGGTGTTGGGTCAACATTATATGGGGAAGTATGCACAAACTCTGTTGGGCTACCTTCCCTTATTATTATATACTGTTTAGTCCATGCAATACAAAGCTCCAGTATATGTTAGGTTTTTTCAGTACTTGTACCTCTGTATATGCATCACAGATTTTCTCATGTACCTTTTGAATGTTGGTACATTTTATGTGGTGCTTCTTTTTCTTTTCATTAATGTTCCATGTTAAATCTTGATTGAAATTTTTAGTTTTGCTTTAATTTAACTATATGTTGCAGGTTTCTTTTTTGCTCGGAATTGCCCCAGTATTTATTGCATGGATATATGCTGAGATCCTGGAATATAAAAAGTCTTCATCTCCTCCCAAAGTGTAAGTTGTTTGATCCACACTACAGACTTTAGAATCTTTCTTGTGATTGCTTGACTGTGATATTATTGTGTGTAAAATAATTAAGAAGTTCCTCCTCCTATTACTAAAATCAGATCTAATTCATCTTTTGAGATTTGTAGGTTCTCACAGACCTTTCACTTGCTTCTGTATGAACCACCGTTAATATTCATAGAAGTGTAATGCTACTACTTTCATAGTCAACCTTCCGTATGAGTCAATTGACTCACTAGATTTGTATGAGAACCCTAGAGTTTTGCTTTTTTGCTTTTGAATGATTCACTGATGGAACTCATCTGTATATCCTGGAACTAAAATCATAACTTATTATGATATTTTCTAAAAATATATGTACTAAATATCTTTTATGTTAACAATTATCACAGATGGACAAGTTAGTTGTAGACTTGTAGTGTTATGTTTATAATTTCTGAACCACTTCGTGTATTTGTATGTGTGCTTTCTTCTTCTCCGACTTCCTATATGGGCCCTTAAGGCTATGACAAGGAAAACCATGATCATGGACCCCAATTACTTGTTAAACTTCCTATATGGTCCATAAACTTATGCACTCAAGCTTTTGATACTTCTCTGGGTAGCAGCCATTCAGATGTCAATCTGGTTGAATTGGGAAAGGAGACAATTAAGGATGATGATCGTGCCATTTTGCTGGAAGGGGGGCTTACAAGATCAGCATCTGCAAGAGTTCAGAATTCAGCAGTCAAAGCAAACATAATCAAGTCAGTAGTTAACCGCTGACACTTTATTATCCTGATAGAGTTTCGGCTTGTACCTGGATGGAAGCCTGACTTATTTTCTGTTTGGGTTACCATGGTTATCTAGGTTTCTAACTATGGATGATTTGTTCTTGCTGGAGAACCGACCAACTTTGAGAGCCATGTAAGTCTCTGTTCTTTGTAAGCAGTATTTCATACAATTGATGGTTCATCATTTCTCAAGAAATCAAGCAATTTCATATAGGTCTGAATTTGGAGCGATTCTGATCTATTACTACCTATGTGATCGCACTGACTTGTTTCCAGAGTCCACTAAGGTGCTCCTCCCTTTTCTCTTGTTATATTCTTCTCACGATTTTTGATGATTTATTTATGATGGATGCCCATTGAGGGAAGTTTTTGGCAATGGCATAAATGGAATTTGCTTGAACACATGAAAGAAATCATGCAACATTCCTATCGAAATCAACCCTGGTTTCAGACTTTCAGTGACTTGATCAATCATGGAAATGCTTGATGCAAAGATATATGTTTCGTTTACAATTTTCATGACTTTGAATTCAAGGGATATAAGTGTATGTAAAAACTTCACTTGCCAACTTCCTCATCTGGTAGCAACTAGAATTTTTGATTTGGCAGGTCAGCACTGTCTCTCTTTCCATTAATATAAAGGTCAACCACTATTGTTTGAGGTGCCAACTTGCTTCCGGCATTGCTCTACTTTTGCCTTTTCTGGCCACCGTAGAACCTAGCACCAAGAGTTGCACATCCCCTCAGATGGTTTCCAGTGACCTTCACTATGCAGGTGCATAAATTGACTAACACTTACATGTGTAATTCCAGGACTTGTGATTGTCTTATGCATTCACGGCTAAAAGTTGATATGCCTTGAGCACATTACGCAACTGGTGGCTCATGTCCATTGAAATTTCTGACTTTTGTGTTTCATTCAGTTGACAGAAAGAATGTTTTCCTTCAAATATAATTACCAGATTCTTCTCTCTGAAAAAAAATGTACAGAGAGAGAGGATGCCACAAAGCAGCCCTGTATCCATGTACACTGTCCTGATCTCCTCATCCAGCAGGCAAAGCATGGTTGAATGTTTCAAAACAGATTCAGAGGGTGTTTGTGAGGATTGGTTCACCTCTATAATTTTTCTTTACGGTTCTTAATCCCAAACCAGGAACAGAATCCCATACATTTCTTGAGCCCCTTTTGATGTAGCATGTTCTTCTTATTAAACCAATACAGAGGCTAAAATAGATATGCTGCAACTAGAGGACTAGTAGTTTGTCCCTTCTCTTACGCAACTCCTGATACTGACTGTCGTTGTAGAAGTCATCACTTATTTCTATCCTCATTTTTTTCCATGCAACACCATACAACCCCTCAAAGAGTTCTTTTTGGGCACTTAAAATTTCTTGAGCCATCTTTCTTATGGTTCATCGGTTCTTTCCTTGAGTGGCAAGCGTGGATGATATATCTTCGTTTTTTTGCAACCCATGGATCATAAGTAGTTATCCAAGCTTAACAGCAAAACCGAATATTTTCTTATTTTTGTTGCTTTGTTTCATTTTAAGTACTTGCTGCAGTTTCAGTTAATTCTTATTCTTAAAGAGGCATTGTTTTCACCTCTCTGATTTTAAATTTTCTGTTTCTCCCATTCAGTTTTAGCACTTAATAGAGAGAAGAAAATTACATCAAAACACAGTCTACTAATATTTTGTCTGTGTTATTATTTTCTCCCTTTGACAGAAATACAATCGCGACCTTTTTCTCTTTCTCTACTGTCTTCTCATCATCGTTTCAGCTGTTACTTCTCTCAAGCGGCACCATGACAAATCAGCATTTTCTGGAAAATCTATACTTTATCTTAATCGTCATCAAACTGAGGAGTGGAAAGGATGGATGCAGGTGGGCATTCCTCCTTGTCCAGTGGATAGAATTTCCTTTTACCAAGATAAGAGGGAGATGTGTCTTCACCCCGCCTCTTTTTTTTTTCTTAATGTCCTCTGTCTTATCTTTCTTGCCAGGTCCTATTTTTAATGTACCACTATTTTGCTGCAATGGAGTTTTACAATGCCATACGTGTCTTCATTGCTGCATACGTTTGGATGACTGGATTTGGAAACTTCTCTTATTACTACATTCGGAAGGATTTTAGTCTTGCACGGTTTGCTCAGGTAAATTGATGATTTTGTAAAGTTTGTCACCCTTTGTATAAGGTATTTCTTCTTTCCATCTTGGTTCTTGATTAATGCAGAAATGAAATTTTCTTTTGATTCTGTTGCAGATGATGTGGCGGTTAAATTTCTTTGTGGCATTTTGCTGTATTGTTCTTAACAATGACTATATGCTCTACTATATCTGCCCAATGCACACGCTTTTCACTCTTATGGTGTATGGAGCACTTGGTATTTTTAACAAGTACAACGAGACAGGATCTGTGATGGCTGTGAAAATTATAGCATGTTTTTTGGTGGTTATCTTGATTTGGGAAGTCCCTGGAGTTTTTGACCTTTTCTGGTGGCCTTTGACATTCCTTCTAGGTTTGCAACATATTTTGGCTCTTCTAGTCATCACATATCACATTGTCAAAATGTGCTTGTTTACATGCATATTACTTTTTATTATGGCAGGTTACACTGATCCAGCAAAAGAAAATTTGCCAC
Source organism: Macadamia integrifolia (assembly GCF_013358625.1). Classification (NCBI taxonomy): domain Eukaryota; kingdom Viridiplantae; phylum Streptophyta; class Magnoliopsida; order Proteales; family Proteaceae; genus Macadamia; species Macadamia integrifolia. The sequence goes on along the minus strand of NC_056559.1, from coordinate 32,638,591 downwards.
GTCTACATGAATGGCATTTCAGATCAGGCCTTGACCGTTATATCTGGATCATTGGAATGCTTTATGCTTATTATCATCCTTCAGTAATTACTGGAGCTCTGAACTTACCATCATTTTGCACAACCAGATTTTGTGGTAAACCTGTTGCTAAATGTCCAATTTCTCTCTGCCTCCCCAACCCCCCCCCCCTTTCAAAAAAAAATGTAGGTTGAGAAGTGGATGGATAAACTAGAGGAATCTGAACCCAAGCGAAGACTCTCAATTAAAACAAGCATTGTGGCAGTTGCTTTGCTGGTGATTGCATAATCCTATAGCTGCTGAACTTACTACCATAATAATCTTCTTCCCTATACTGCTATTTATTTTTTAAATATTATTTCAACCTTAAAAGAATTGCCTGTTCTAATATATTTTGGCCTCATCTAATACTTTTTCCTTTTAGGCTGGTTATTTGTGGTATGAATTCATTTACAAGCTGGACAAGGTTACATACAACAAGTACCATCCTTACACCTCATGGATACCCATAACGTATGTATTGGAGAGTTTTGCAGTATGCATTTATAAACTTCTGGTTTTTAAAATGAGGGTCTAAGGTAGTTGTCAGCCTCTTACTGTTCCTGTTGTTTCTGGTCCAGTGTCTACATTTGCTTGCGAAATTTCACACAACAGCTCCGTAGTTTCTCTTTGACTCTGTTTGCGTAAGCTCCACATTTCTTGTTCTACTTTCTGTCAAAATTATGAATTGTTGATACTACCTTTCCAAGTTTCCATTTTTCCAGTTTAATTCATTTGTTTTACTTCTTTGGATTATTAGGTGGCTTGGCAAGATAACGCTGGAGACTTACATTTCCCAGTTTCATATCTGGCTGAGGTGTGCGGACTTCATTAATTCTAATGAGCTTCCCATTGGATATATCTAGATGGCAGCATATGTAGTTAAAAGGATCAAAGGAGCTCATATGGGTTTTTCAATCTATTGATGCTGTCTGCGGAATTACTTTTCTAGTTCTACATGCATAGTATAGCAGACACCCTAATTTGTATTTTTTTCCAATCAATTTGCAGATCTAACATGCCAAATGGTCAGCCAAAGTGGCTGCTTGTTCTTATTCCAGATTACCCGATGCTAAACTTCATGCTTACAACCGCTATTTATGTGTTGGTGAGAACATCTTCTCACAATTCTTGGAAAATATGGGAGGGAAAAGTAAAAAGTGAATATCGATGAAGTAGTTTCAGTTTCTCCCATGTTAATTGCCTTCATTCTCCACTTGCTTCTGCAGATATCATATCGGCTCTTCGAACTGACCAATTATTTGAAGGCAGTTTTTATACCCACAAAGGACAGCCGGCGGCTTCTACATAATTCTATTGCTGCAGCTGTCATTGGATTGAGTGTATATTGCGTCTCGTTGCTTCTTCTTCAGATTCCTCAAAGACCGGTATGCCAATTTAACCACTCTATATAGAACCTTATCTAATTTTTCCTTTAAAAAAAAAAATAGCTATATTCTTGCTACATGCTGATTTATGACTATTCTAGTGCTACCAATTGCTGGGAGTACACATGACAAGAGTACTAAGTAAATAACCATTTGATCATAGTAGAAAAGCTGACACTGCAGAAGGCCAACACAATGGCATGCATCTCAGTGGTATTGGACTTCTGTTTTTCAGGATGTGTCATTCCATTAAAATATGCTGGAACTTGTGACAGCACTGTTTGTAGTTCCAGCAAGTTTTCCTGGTATACCTGATTCATTTGTGACAAACTATAGTAACTACAATAACTATGGTGCTATACATCATTACCCTCTCCAAGGGCGCTCAAGCTCGTGCATTTTTTTTCTTGTACTTATCATTACCTTTTTTTATTTCTATACAGGCCTGATAGATGGTTATAGAAACCTAGATACGTTTACAGAGATTTCTTGAAACTGTAGAAGCAGTGGACTCGGAATCTATTGTTTGTGAATCTTACTTGAAAGGGGAACACATTTCCAACAAATTTTGAAGATAAATCCAGTATCCTGCATGGCACCATCAAGCAAAAATACTTGTAGTGTTGAAGAATGGAGGGGTGTGGGTTTCATTGGAAAATGAGGTAGAGTTTGCCATAAAAGTATTGTGGAAAAAGTGCAGGTGTTGGCATGGGATATGGGGGGAAATCTTGTTTGTATTCTTGAACATTGCAGTAACATTTTATAGTTTTTCTCCAATTGCCATGATGGGCTTCTGTTAAATAGGCTTCCTTCTTTGGATTATCAAACATATTCAGAATTCATTGTCAATGCATTTTTTTTGCTCCTATTCTTTTCCAGCTTCTGTTCAGTTGGTGAGTTCTTGGATGAGGCTGAGGGGGAGATTGATGATTATTGAAGTTGGTCTCGTGTCAAATTTTGAAGCCTTCATCAATTATTTACTATCTTTCAAATAAAATAAGGGTAATTTACAACACCACCCCTTGGAGAATGCCAGTATTATAGGGACACCCCCTCTTTTTTACCAAATTAAACTCGGACCCCTTACCGTCATTCAGTGTTATAGAATATACCAATAATGTTGTCATTAGCAGTTCATTTTTTTTCTAAATACTATTTTACCCTTAAAAATAAGGGAGTACCAAAATTACCCTCATTAGTTTTAGTCCCAAATCGATTGAAGAAACAAACCAAACTCACTCTTCCTTCCGGCGACGGTGGCTGCGAACCCCTTCAGGGAGCACAGGTATGTGGAATGTTCAGACCCGTTTATTCTCCCTCTTTTAAGAATCTAAATCTACTTATAATTCTTTTGGTCCTTCGAATTTGTTCTGTTTGAGAGGTTCAAACAGAAGACGTGAAAGGGGACTTCAGCAGTAACAAGCTAACGGTGATATGGGCGATGGACCCAGGGAAGCTCTAGAAGAGGATAGAGCATAAGACGAAGAAGAAAGTTGAACTCGTTTCACCCATGTCAAAGAGCAACAAAGACGCCAACGACGGTGGTGGTGATAGGGACAAGAATACGAAAGAGAATTTGGGGAAGAAGCCAAATGATATAAAAAGAAACAGGTATTGTAAAGAAAAATAGTAATCAGGGGTGACGGTGGAGGTAGGGGTGGGGAAATTGGACGACCTTCTTGTTGTCGTGACGGAATTTTGGAGTTTGTGGTGTTGATGGCGAGGAGGAAGAGGAGGAAGGGCTGGCTGAGCAGCAGGAAATCAAATTTGATAGGGATTCTTTCTCCAGGTTGCTCCGCCGAGTGTCCTTGGTAGAGATCAAATTGTACGCTCAAATGTCGTATTTGGGAAACTTGGCTTATTCCATACCCAAAATCAAGGTACACCCTGATTATCAAACCCAAATCTGAATGCTCAAAGATCTTTTCATGGATTTTATTACTACCGGATTATCAAACCCAAAATCAAGACACACCCAGATTATCAAACCCAAATCCGACATCGCCACGATTATCGCATGTCATCAAATTCCAAATGAAATAGGGAGAAATTGATCAAATTCTTACAGTAAAGTGTTCTCTGATCTCAATTGTCCAGTAGCTCTACTTTGCTCTTCTCTTTTGCTTAAAACCAACGAGTTGTTCACGGATACCTAAGATGGCAGCGACGGATGGAGCACTTCTGTCGGCGATAGAAGGAGCAGTACTCGTCGGCGACGGATGGAGCTGAACTCTACTGGGACGGATGGAGTTGAACTCGCAGGGAGAGAAGGAAAGAAGGAGATGTGGAAAAGAGAGTACAGTGAGAAATGGAGGGTCATTTTTGGTATTATAAGATAAGGGTGTTTTACTCATAAGGGTTAAAGTGTCATTTTATAGTATCACTTAACACTGACTGACGGCAGGGGGTCCGAGTCTAATTTGGTGAAAGAAAAGAGGTGTCCTTATTATACTGGCATTCTCCAAGGGATGGCGTTGTAAATTACCCATAAAATAAAGACCTTCTGGCAACATTGATAAGACTTCATAGCCTCCAAAGAGAGAATAACTTGGACAATGGGTAAGAGATGACAATGAAAGGCCAAAGTAATGCAATCACTTAAATTGGCTCTCACTGACCAGGCCATAGAGGTTGGCATAACTTGATTTCAGTGGCCCCTTAGTAAGGTAACCAAAGGACCATAAAGAGTGTGTGAAGCAAGGATTTAAAGAACTGTATCAAAGACCAGATGACCAATTTTCAAAGGCATCGGCCGGTGACTGCCATTCCTGATCTAGATTGAGGTTATCTAATCGATCCAATTCTGATCCTTCAAACCAAAGTCTGAAGTTGAGGTTGGACCAGCACTTTCTTGGGTATTGGTATTGGTCACTGCCAATACTAATATCAATAGGATAGACCGATAGAGATTGTATCATTTTGGATCATGGTTTTAAGACTTAGATCAGAATAGTATTGAACTTGATTAATCCTGATTCTGACTTTTTCGATCCCTATACACATGTATGATTTAAGGGTAAAATCATAATAAAAGTTAATTTAAATAAAAAATAGAGGTAAATCTGTCCGATAGGGTTGAATCCATTTGTATAATGTAGGAATCCGGACCATGTCTGATGGATTCAAATTTGAATTGATTAATTCATTCTATCTGATTCTGATTCTGATTCTGAGAAGATGCATTCCAAATGATGAAATTCCAAACGCTCAATGGAGAACTCAAAAGTCAAAACCCTAGGGGCAGTGATTAGTGATATCTCATGTCAACTGGTTTGTGGCGTTGCCTTGTTTAAAGGAATCGGGATCGGATTGGATCGGTAGAATCCATCGATGCGAATCAATAGGGAAGTTTCTACCCAAAAAAAAAAAAAGAATCAATAGGGAAGTCAATTGGTTGGTTTGGATCAATTTTGGTGTGAGAATGAATGAAATCAAAAAATGAACCAATAAAAATGTATCAATTTTGATTTGCTAATTGATTGCTCTGATTGGTTTGATGTTGATTTACCACGGAAATATACTCAAAAGGTATGAAAAAATGTGTTTTTTTTTTTTTTTAATGAATTTCGTGTTGTTATCTATTTTGATCCAATTTTTTAAATTGGGTTCGATTTCTTATTATTTTCGTTGCAATCCGATTTAATTTCAATGTCACAAAACCACAACGAATATTGATACAATAAATTCATATCGGTTCCGTTGGTTTAGAATAGGTTGCTTTCAAATCCCATGAAATGGATCAGCCGATCCATAAATAACCTTTTCGGTGGCATCAGATGATCATCTCTTTCATGCAAAGAGAGTTACATCCAAGGTTTAAGAACTCAATATTGAGAATGAGATCGATCAAAGCTGATACTAAGTTGATACCCATCCAAAACTCCAGAACCATTTATATAGAAATACCCTTGATTTCACTTTAAAAATTTTTTAATCATTTTACCCCTTATCTATATCAATTCACCAATATGGTATCAGTCAACAATCAAGATCCATCAAAGCCAATATCAATCCAGTTCTGATCAATTCGATTCCTCAAACCATGATTATGACAGAATCAAAATTGAGATATTTGATACAACCGATACCAATCCGATTCTGAACGATCCTTTCCGATTCCTCAAACCATGATTATGACGGAATCAAAATTGAGACTTTTTTTACCAAAAAAAAAAAAGTTGAGATATTTGATACGTCACTATTACTTAATTAGTCCCGAGTCTCCCCGACTCCCGCTTCTGAAACTGAACAGAATTCGATGTGATCATCTTACGTCACCGAAATCTAAGTAGGGGCGTTATAGTAAATACACAACTTTTATAAGCGAGCTCTACAGGTGACGTGGCGAAAAGACTCATTCCAGCTTTTTCTGGATTCAACGAAACGATCGCCTTCTGCCAAGAACCCTAAAAAGACCGGAATCTTAAAGCCCTTCTGACTCCTGTCTCTGTCTATAAGACAACAACTGTGTACCAATTACAAAGAGCTTTCATTCCCCCAAAGGAGAAAAGAAAGAAAAAAAAATTATGACCGTTAGAGGCGCACTCAGTTGAATTGAATCATCAACGAAGGAAGGACTGAAAGGCTATGGTGAGCAGGAGACCTACTCACTAATCACTATCTCTGCTTTTCTTCCCATTACCTTTCTTGTCTTCAGTCTACACATAATGCATAGAATTCAACAATGGCAGATCCTTACTCAGGCAGGTAGACAGGTTAAATGGGTCCCATCAGAAAACTGACCCCCACTTAATCAGATCACCAGCACCAGTTGTCCAATTCAAGGTGGGTTTTGAACTTTGAAACCATGGCAGCCCTTTTCACTCATTCTCATTTGAGGTATAGTCTGATCCGTTCTTAGAATAACTCAATCTTATGAACCCTTTTATAAGGTGAGGAGATCAAAGATAATATTAATTCATATTAATCTTTATGGGAAATTAATGTGCTTTCAATCCTCATAAATTGATATGAAATCATAACATATTATCACGTTTTTTGATCCAACGTTCACAATGGTTTTATCCTGAAGTCACTCTGCTCCATAATTTCTACCTGACGATAAATAGCCATTTCCTAAGGTTCACACTCTGGCACCAGATCATCCCTTCTATGCACAAGCTAAGTCGAGACTTTTACATGATAAGAAAATTGAAGATTATATATCAATTATCATAGGAAACCACTGTGATATCAACTCCCCATAAGATGATATGAGATTGTAACATAAGTCTTTTCTATGTTTGAATTAAATCTTCCTCAATCCCTCAACCCACCCTCATCTAGATGCATGGGTTTATTATTTGGGTTCAATGGAAATTCTAAAAGTTACAGCCAAAGAGGCAGTGGTTGAGAAACCATGAAGGGCTAAAAGGGAAAGGTTCATTCTTTGAGAACCAGTAAAGCCAATTAAAAAGTAATTTCCACTGAGAATTGTCAATTTCAGTTGGAGGAAAACTTTTCACCATGTCGCCCAAGATGGAAGCAAAACAAGACAGAAAAGTAATCATCTTCTGCAAATCTGACTCAAGGTAAAGAAAAAAACGGTAAAGAGAAGATGGAATCAGCATAATTCTACCACGTTTGCAGCCAAAAAAATTAAAAAAGCATAATTCTACCACATGGAAAGCAACCCATTACTGCAAAAAGATAAAAAGTAAGGATTGATTAAGGATTTTTAATAACTAATATAAAAAAGAAAGTTAACAAAATGAGCTACTGAAGAGTCCATTACCAGCCAAGATTTAACAAAAGGAGCTGTTGAAGAGTCCATTACCAGCCAAGATTTAACAAAAGGAGCTAATGAAGAGTCAATTACCAGCCAAGAACAGTAAATGTGATTGAAAGAACAAAGAGAGCATGGAAGGGAAGTTTTTAAATTAAAAAAGAAAAAAAAAAAAAAAAAAAAGGAACCCCATTGAACCCTGAAAACATATCTGTACAACAAGAATATCTCTCCCCACCCTCCCTCTAAGAACCAACACTTCAAGAAACCCATTCCCCAATCAGATTGCTCTATCAAAGCTATCTCTTTAACAAACTCTATAATGTGTGTTGCCGATTCAATTAACTCTAAAGAAAGCTTCAGATCTCAGAGGTAAGGATACTATTTCTCTTAGGTCATGTTGTGATGTCAGCCCTGGCCGTGAGATCTCACAGATGTATAACTCTCTGATGCTCCTACTACCTTGCTTTCCACGTCAGTCGAACCGGAATTCTCCTTCATGGATTCAAATTCCATGCTAGTTGTCTGACTCCTCCTGTTCCTCCGATCCTGCAACAAAAAAAAAATATTGTCGCATGTGAAATGAGCTTCTAAGACAAAAACCCACTATTTGTTTAAAGAGAAACCAATAAACAGCAGAAGAAAGATCTAATTGGCACCTCACGAGATGGAAATTCATCAGCTTCAAGCATTCGAACAACCTGACTCATTTTGGGTCTTTTCTCTGAGTCAGGATCAACACATCTCAACGCAACCAGAAGGGAACGCTTTAGAACCCGGGTTGAGGGTTTAACTTCAAGGTTTGGATCAACAACTTCTTCAGCTCTCCTTGCACCCACCATCGTTTTAAGCCATTCAACAAGATTGACCTGTCACAATCACATGGGTACTTATTCGCTTTCCTTGTAAAATTAAACATAAAATTTCTAACATAAGCAAGACATGTAAAAAGACAAGACTAGGGATGAGTTGAGTATAAATTAGAATTTATAGCAGAATACCTCATTTGCAGGCCGACTATAATCCACAGGATCCCTGCCTGTAACTGCTTCTAGCAGCAGGACACCAAAACTGTAGACATCACTTTTCTCATTTAACAAGCCAGTATTTGCATATTCAGGTGCCACATACCTGAAATACATGTACAAGAGACTGGCATTTAATATTTGACCAAAAGATTGTGTCCAACATTGGCTAGCATCTCAAAACAACAGAAAGAATACACCAAACATACAAGAATCTATGAAAAGGAAAATAAGTTGATCATGCAGGCGTACCCAAATGTCCCCATAACTCTGGTAGTGATATGACTCTGTGCTGCACCCAAAAGCTTGGCCAATCCGAAATCGGAAATCTTGGCATTAAATTCCTCATCAATCAAGATATTACTCGATTTTATGTCACGGTGAACGACTTTTGGTTCTATTGCCTCGTGCAGATAAGCAAGCCTGCAAATCATGTTATCCCAAACAGAAAATCACTTCACCAAATTGTTCAAAGCTTCAAAGCTGAATAAATGTATCTTTAGTTCTTTACACATAAGTGGAAAGGTAGATCTGCAAACAGATTTGATTTGGGAGAAGGACTTACGCTTTAGCAGTCCCAAGGATGATGTTCATGCGAGCCTCCCAACTAAGGGATCCCCGTTGGCGCATCGCCCCATGAAGCCACTGCTCTAAGTTGCCATTGTTCACATACTCATACACAAGCATTCTATATGACATAATAGTATGAATCTATTAGAATAATTATCAAGGCAGATTGAATAAGAAAAGAGTTCTTTCTACAGGAGGGAAACCTATGCATAGAATGGAAAGGAATGACAAAGTCAAAGGGGAAAAAGGAGCAAGGATGCAGAGAGAGACCTTCTCTGTCACAGTTGAGAGAGAAGGAAAAGGGGCGGCTGCATTTCTGTTATTGGAAGGATTAAGAAACGAAGAAAAAATGAAGAGAGAACAGTAGTGACTTCTCCTTGTTTACACAATCAACCTACTCCAAAATCAGAAGTGATTAAGGCAGCTGAAATGTAAAAGCATAAACAGATCTCACCTGTGAACACCTTCAACACAGTACCCGAGAAGGCGCACTAGATTCTTATGCCGAACATGGCCAATAGCCTCCACTTCAACCCTGAATTCCTTCTCTGCCTGCCCCCTATAGATCCAATTCAGGAAATAATATTTAAGGGCTAATGAATGGTCATCAAAGGGTTGAAACCAATGTCAAATAATGGCAAAGAACTTGAGAGTATCCTTACAGATTGTTAAGGAGCTTCTTCACTGCAACTTCAGTTCCATTGATCAAACGGCCCTTGTAAACAACCCCATATCCACCCTCCCCAATAACATTTTCAGATGCAAACCGATTTGTTGCAAATTCAAGATCCCTAAGAGTAAACCAATGACCCCAGCCAAGATGTGAGAACTCAGGCAGACCAATTAAAGGAGAAGCTGATGCAATTCCATATGATGGCTGCTTGCGACCAGTCCCAGAACTTCCTTCCTCCCATGACTGTGAGCTACAACCTCTCTCAAGCTGATAAACTGAGCTACACTGGCTGCCGTTATCTGCCTCACTAGATTTGCTCATGCCCAAATGAACTAACATCTTCTCTGAATCTTTGTCACTTGGTTTATCATGGACTGAAAGGACTACACCTTGATCATGGAAATTCTGAGCCCCAACCCTGTCCACTTTGATTTCCTTAGAGACACTGGGTATTTGGGAAAGGGAAAACCTGTCTAGGGTCTTTGATTTTCTCCGAGAAGTGACCCATATAGTCAGAATAAACAGAACCAATAAGATAAATGCACCAACACCTATACAAATCCAAACCCATAGCGCTAAACTCAAATACTTCTTTGACAATTGAGTACTCAGAGAGCTCCCAGATGACATTTTTAATTATCAGGACTCAGAAGGAAGAATAATGCCTATATGTAGTTCTCAGGATCTGTCCAGTAAATTTCATGGGCTGCAACACCGATCCAACCCCACCTGAAAGACCAAAAAATTGAAGCAAATATAAGTTTCTCTCTGGAATCTGGACATCTACTCCCATCATCGATCTAAACTTTCTGGTCAGTTTTCAGATTAATGGTATAAGTAATCTCATATAAATCCGAATGCCTTGGGAAACAAGCAGGAACTAATTATCCATGTTACCCATCATATTCAAAGCATCGACATCCAGAATTAATACCCAGGCCCCAATCCAGAAAAATCCAAGAAAATACAAAGTATCCATTGAACAAAAACAATTCTAGACTTAAATCACTTCACAAAAGAAAATGAAAAAGGAACGAGAATCCGATACGTCTCTTCAAGAAATTCAAATCCAAAGTTCCATGACAAAACAAATCCCATTTGGGCTTTCAGCATTTCACAAATTAAGGAAAACCCATTATCATCTAAGCCATACCAACAATGCATTCATCATAAAAGTGATGAACAGACAAATTCAAAACGCTTCACCAAACCCCACTCTCAAACAAATATAAAAGTTTCTAAAAGAAGTAAGAACAAAAAATTAGACAGCATTATATTATCCAAGGTAACAAATTAAAATGGGAATCGACCAAAAATTAATTCAAATAAAAAAAAGTACCATTTGTGGGGATCTAATGCCCTTGATCTTCCACTGTGAGACCTCGCAGAAGCAAGAACAGGCCTGCTCTTGAACTTTTCAGCCAAAAGAGTTTCGATAGGCATAGATAGGAGGATTTCGACTAGAACTAACGCAACCTCAAAAGCCCAAAAATGGAATTTGCGGAAGAGTAGTTTAGAAGTAGGGCTTCTGAACAGAGGTGGGCCAAAAACCCACTAAGGCCGGACAAAAATCCGTTCTTTGAGCAATAGATGAAGAGGAAGAGTAATCTAGAGCCTCAGAAGGCTAGAAAAGCAGAGGTTGGTGAAATGATTGGTGGGGTTTCTTCTTTCTGGATGAATGAGGAGGATCTGGGAAAGCCAGAAAGAAAGCTTGGTTTGCAATGGAGGAAAACCAGAGGGGAAGAGAGAGAAACAGTAAAATAAACAAAAGTAAAGGGACAGAACTCGCATTTATAGCTGCAAGCCTGCAAGAGAAAATGTGGGGAAAGATTTCAAAAACTGAAAAGAAGAGAAATAAAAGGATTGAAGTCTGAAACTTTAGCTGAGGAGAGAGGCTGAAAGAGAAGAAAAGAGAGAGAGAGAGAGGTCAACCCAAGGAACCCAACTGTCCAACACTACTAACAACACAGAGAAGCCCATATCTAGCTTGCAATCTTGCATTCTGATTAGGCACATTTACTAAATTACCCTTAATTTGCCAATGCATCCCCACAAATCAAATTACTACTTTAATGACAATAAAGCATATAATAAACCCAGGTCATCACCATCATCATAATCTTAAATATCTATTGATTCCCTGTGGAACCCATGGTATCACTTTTTTTTTTTTAACCTTCTTAGTGAGAGAGTGAGAGAGAGAGAGAGAGAGTGCAAATAATGATGTTTACATATAATGATCATGTGGATGGATTTAGATTTAGAAGCCAATCAATAATTCAATTGTTCATATCCACGAATAATCGTATTGTTATAGGTATGATCAAGATCATATTCACATAGATAAAATATCTTAACCCTTGAAACCATGACCATCAAGCTAGACCTTATGTATGTGTGGTAGTATAGAACAAAATTTTATTTTTTTGGATCTTCTTTTTAGGCATTTTATATGTTAAATAATGATTTAAATTTCTAGATTGGTCATTTACTTTTATGTTTAACAGACAGGATAACATTTAATTTAATAGAAAACTAATATCCAACTAATCCTCATTTTTAGGTTAATTGGTATTCCAACTATACAATAAGGATATGGTTGAGATTACTAATCACCTACCATGTAAGTGGGACCCATTGCTTGGTAATATTTTACAAAATCCTTATTTACCAAAAGAATATAGTTTTTAGAGCTTATCTGATTTTTATTGTCATTGAATAACTTTGTCTTGGATAAGGACATCTGAAGGTTTTTATTGTCGTAGAAGGACTTTGTCTTGGATAAGGACATTTGAAGTTGTGAGCACCAATGGCTGTCTTAAGGTTATTTTTGTCATTTTACTAAAATAAAATTACTAACATAAAATTTAACATACAAGTTGGAGAGGCACTTCTAAGAATGTCAAAAGTTTTACTTGGCATACCAGAAAATAAAAATAGGAAAAAGGGCTTGTGGTAGGTTATGTGGCCTCTAAATCAACATAGGGCTAATGGGGAGCACACATAAGCATCCAGGGGGTGGGTGCGTGGAGGGGTCATTTCATCGTCCAGTGTGAGAGGGCATAGAGGGGATGTTGTCCAACAACGTTTTGTTTCCAATAAAAATGAAACAAAGTAGAAAGTAAAAATTAAAATATATATATATATATATTCTAAAAAATAAAGAAGCCCACCAGATTATGAGCCAGAATGACATGGGGAGAAAAAATGAAGAGTGTTGATCTACATAACCATGATTGGTCATACTGAGATAGCCACAGTTTATAGATTTATGTTTCTTTGTAAGTGTAAGGAGGGGGTAATACTGGTATCACACATCATGATTAAAAATTCTTTTATCACACAACATGGTTAGACTACATAATAACCCTCTTGTTTAATTTGGTCTATGCCAGATTATGAGGGCAATAAAAAGATAATGACAAAGTCTTGATTACATGGAGAATAAACCAAAAAAGAATATGAGAGAGAAGGGTGATGCATTTTTTTTTTTCATTTTGATTTAGTTTTTGGTAGAGGTTGGAGGAAAAGAGAGATTTTAATAAACATATATGCCTTTCTTGGATGTCATTTTTAATTGGGAGGAGTTAAAGCCTACATTAGAGGGAGACAAAAGCCTTTGATTAGAAGCATAACTTTTGATTAAAGTATGTCTTGAAACAAAACCTAGAGAGAGAGAGAGAGAGAGAGAGTCAACCAATCAGGCATGGAGGAGGCTGTAGCAACTTTTGCAATGCACAAGGTGCTCATAGGTCCACATTATGGCTATGCTTTTGATAATCGGAATCAGATCAAGTCTATAACCTTTTTTAATTACCTATTATTCATGTTTGATCTCTACTTGTTAATCATCGTTGTCTTCTTTTATTCACTAAAATACTAGAAAATCAATTAAACTTACTTGTAACAAGATCCCCAAGTTTATTAAATAAAAAAACTTTAAAAAATCACAAATTTCATGAATATTTTTCTTCTTCTTTCAGATTCTAATTTCAAAGGTTCTAAAAAATTTCGACCTAATCAATAGAGATCAATCCATGTCTTATGTTGTTTACTTAAACCTTATGTATGACGGATCTAAAATAGCCACTTCAGGGGTCCTCCCCCTCCCCCTCCCTACAAGAGATATTGCAAGTAAAATAAATTGACCTAAAATCCTAAATGGTATTTATATCTTTTTCCCAAATACGATTCTAGGCCCACTCTAAATGATGGGTCCCAAAACCATAAGAACTTACACAAGGTGTGTGTGCCACATTGGGGACCCTTCTACCTTCCTTTTCCCTCATCACACAAACTGTCCTTGTTTGATAAATGAAACTATATTTTTTCTTCTATTCTTTCTTTTTCTTTTCAGTTGGTATTAATTACTGCAGAAAATGTTTCCCTGTTTAGAAATAAAGTAGTAATTATGTCATGGCTGTTCACCCTCACAGTTTGGTCTTTAGTAATTTTTTTGTTTGGTAAAGTTTGGTCTTAGTAATTAGATGAAGTCACACTGTGGGTCTACTACAACTTTATTATGATATGTCAGATGGGTCTAATTCATCCAATCAGATCAAGGGTAGGCATGGTGAATACCTTGGTGGGACCTTTGAATTTTGGGTCCCCTCCAAATTGTACTACAGATATGAGGTTTAATAACTTCTAGTTACATCTCTCTCTCTCTCAACTAAATTCTAAATACATATGTAATAATATCATTCAGACTCTCTTATTCTTGAAAAAACTCTGTTCACTTAAACCAAACAATAACAACCACTGCAAATAATCATGACTTTGATTTGTATTTATTTTTGTCTCTTTTTATGATAATCAAAGAAAGATACATTTGATTAAAGATACATTTTACTTTTCTCAGGAAAAAATCCCCATAGTACCCTATTATGATGCTCTATTATGATGCTCCATTCTTGGATAATTGCACAAGGGGATTTTTCCACTACAGGAGAAAAAATTAATTAATTAACTCTCATCCCACACCCAGCCCATTATCTAACCCTGAAGCTTCCTCCTTTTAATAATAAAGATAATCATTACTAATGTTGATTATTTTATGTACATAAAGTAACCGAAATTCCATGAAATGCTATTTAAAAGGTCTTATCTAGTTCAGAGTCAAGGTAAACGTCTTTTTTTTTTTTTTCTCTAAAAGTATTTTGAAATCTCATGGTCTTGTCTTTCTTTCTACTCTTCTAGTGATAATAATAATAATAATTATGTGTAATTAATACAAGGGCAGGGCTAGAGAAAAGTTGATTATATCATAAAGAATCCATTATGAATGATGAGTTCAAGAAAAGAATCTTGTACTTTTTAAAACTACAATGACAACTTATTGGTTATCTTTCCATTTTCAGACTCTAATATAGAAATATAGAAAACTTATGCCACCTCTAGCTAGCTACTCTTAGAAGTACAGGAAGATGATTTTTGTCCTCTTTAACATTTTTTTTGCAAGAAATGTCATCAACCCTTTTTCCTTCCTCAGCTACTTTTAGAATCCCAAATGCAGAATTCTTTAATTTGCATTTTTTTTTTTTTTTTTTTTTTTTTTTGGTATTAAAGGGGAAGGGGAGAGGTGGAGCTGCTTATTTAGTATTCTCTCTCTCTCTCTCTCTCTCTCTCTCTCTCTCTCTGTTAATGTAGCTTTCAAATTTTCTAAGCCCACCTTTATAAGCAAGTGGATCCCTGCAAGGGCTGAAGAGATTGCAGTTATCTCTTCCATCACCTAGTGTATTAGCCGTCAGATTAGATGGATTATTAACCTTTCACTGTGGAAATGTGTCTGTGGATCTTTTCTTATGATACACTGTGACATTGTTTTTTTTTTTTTTTTTTT